>NW_028270162.1:2314918-2539918 GCF_037043375.1 Chiloscyllium plagiosum | reverse complement strand
CAGCTACACCCCACTTTAGCTGGGTCAGACCTGCCCCCCCCCCCCCCCCCCTCAGCTACACCCCACTTTAGCTGGGTCAGACCTGCCCCCGCCCCTCAGCTACACCCCACTTTAGCTGGTCAGACCTGCCCCCCCCCCCCCCCCCTCAGCTACACCCCACTTTAGCTGGTCAGACCTGCCCCCCCCCCTCAGCTACACCCCACTTTAGCTGGGTCAGACCTGCCCCCCCCCCCTCAGCTACACCCCACTTTAGCTGGGTCAGACCTGCCCCCCCCCCTCAGCTACACCCCACTTTAGCTGGTCAGACCTGCCCCCCCCCCTCAGCTACACCCCACTTTAGCTGGGTCAGACCTGCCCCCCCCCCCCCCCCCCCTCAGCTACACTCCACTTTAGCTGGTCAGACCTGCCCCCCCCCCCCCCCTCAGCTACACCCCACATTAGCTGGTCAGACCCCCCCCCCCCCCCCCTCAGCTACACCCCACTTTAGCTGGGTCAGACCTGCCCCCCCCCCCTCAGCTACACCCCACTTTAGCTGGGTCAGACCTGCCCCCGCCCCTCAGCTACACCCCACTTTAGCTGGTCAGACCTGCCCCCCCCCCCCTCAGCTACACCCCACTTTAGCTGGGTCAGACCTGCCCCCCACCCCCCCCAGCTACACCCCACTTTAGCTGGGTCAGACCTGCCACCCCCCCCCCCCCCCCCCCCCTCAGCTACACCCCACTTTAGCTGGTCAGACCTGCCCCCCCCCCCCTCAGCTACACCCCACTTTAGCTGGGTCAGACCTGCCCCCCCCCCCCCCCCCCCTCAGCTACACCCCACTTTAACTGGGTCAGACCTGCACCCCCCCCCTCAGCTACACCCCACTTTAGCTGGGTCAGACTTGCCCCCCCCCCCTCAGCTAAACCCCACTTTAGCTGGGTCAGACTTGCCACCCCCCCTCAGCTACACCCCACTTTAGCTGGGTCAGACTTGCCCCCCCCCCCCCCCCCCCTCAGCTACACCCCACTTTAGCTGGGTCAGACCTGCCCCCCCCCCAGGTACACCCCACTTTAGCTGGGTCAGACCTGCCCCCCCCCCTCAGCTACACCCCACTTTAGCTGGGTCAGACCTGCCTGCCCGCCCCCCAGCTACACCCCACTTTAGCTGGGTCAGACCTGCCCCCCCCCCCTCAGCTACACCCCACTTTAGCTGGGTCAGACCTGCCCCCCCCCCCCCTCAGCTACACCCCACTTTAGCTGGGTCAGACCTGCCCCCCCCCCCCCCCCCCCTCAGCTACACCCCACTTTAACTGGGTCAGACCTGCACCCCCCCCCTCAGCTACACCCCACTTTAGCTGGGTCAGACCTGCCCCCCCCCCTCAGCTAAACCCCACTTTAGCTGGGTCAGACCTGCCCCCCGCCCCCCCCAGCTACACCCCACTTTAGCTGGGTCAGACCTGCCCCCCCCCCCCCCCCCTCAGCTACACCCCACTTTAGCTGGGTCAGACCTGCCCCCCCCCTCAGCTAAACCCCACTTTAGCTGGGTCAGACCTGCCCCCCGCCCCCCCCCAGCTACACCCCACTTTAGCTGGGTCAGACCTGCCCCCCCCCCCCCCCCCCCCCCCCCCCCTCAGCTACACCCCACTTTAGCTGGGTCAGACCTGCCCCCCACCCCCCCCAAGCTACACCCCACTTTAGCTGGGTCAGACCTGCCACCCCCCCCCCCCCCCCCCCCCCCCTCAGCTACACCCCACTTTAGCTGGTCAGACCTGCCCCCCCTTAGCTACACCCCACTTTAGCTGGGTCAGACCTGCCCCCCCCCCCTCAGCTACACCCCACTTTAGCTGGTCAGACCTGCCCCCCCCCCCCCCCTCAGCTACACCCCACTTTAGCTGGTCAGACCTGCCCCCCCCCCCTCAGCTACACCCCACTTTAGCTGGTCAGACCTGCCCCCCCTCCTCAGCTACACCCCACTTTAGCTGGTCAGACCTGCCCCCCCTCAGCTACACCCCACTTTAGCTGGGTCAGACCTGCCCCCCCCCCCCTCAGCTACACCCCACTTTAGCTGGTCAGACCTGCCCCCCCCCCTCAGCTACACCCCACTTTAGCTGGGTCAGACCTGCCCCCCCCCCCCCCCCCCTCAGCTACACCCCACTTTAGCTGGGTCAGACCTGCCCCCGCCCCTCAGCTACACCCCACTTTAGCTGGTCAGACCTGCCCCCCCCCCCCCCCTCAGCTACACCCCACTTTAGCTGGTCAGACCTGCCCCCCCCCCCCCTCAGCTACACCCCACATTAGCTGGGTCAGACTTGCCCCCCCCCCTCAGCTACACCCCACTTTAGCTGGGTCAGACTTGCCACCCCCCCCTCAGCTACACCCCACTTTAGCTGGGTCAGACTTGCCCCCCCCCCCCCCCCCCCTCAGCTACACCCCACTTTAGCTGGGTCAGACTTGCCCCCCCCCCCCCCCCCAGCCCTAGCTACACCCCACTTTAGCTGGGTCACCCTTGGTATGGGCTGCTGGCAGTGACTCTGAGGTCTGGGGCAAATTCCACGTTGTAAAATTTCAAACATGTTCAAAGGGACTTCACGGAACATTGCCAGGTAAAATTTGTCCTGGTTCCACAGAAAAGGTGACCAAAAGCTTGGTCAAAGAGTTAGTTACTCAGTAGGAATGAAAGATGATGAGGTTGACGGAGGTAATCCGTCTGGTTTCATTTTTTTGGAAGTCGGTCTTATTTATTGATAGACCCGCCCCCACAACTAGAGAACTGAATCACAGTCCTACTCAAAAGAAAATTTAGAAATTTGGAGAAATAAATAAGACCGACTTCCAAAAAATGAAACCTGACGGATCCAACATTCCACGCTTCTACAGATTACCCAAAATTCACAAACCAGGAGACCCCCTCAGACCCATAGTCTCACTACCTGGAACACCAACTTACAGATTGGCCAAGGACCTACACCAAAGACTAAAACACTTAGTAGAAGGCTCATGCCACTCCATCCACTCCACCCAAGAATTCCTGAAGACAATTAAAGACACCAAGATAGAAGAGGTTGAAATAATAGTCTCCTTTGGGTAACAGCCCTATTCACATCCATCAACATCAATCTGGTCAAGGAAACACTGACTACATTATTAGAAGACCCAAAGACACATACACCAAACATCACCAACTGCATCAGCAAGGACAATACCGTCAAGCTAGTGGTCCCATGCCTTACCACTCACTTCACCTTCAACAACAAAACTTACAGACAAACTAACGGAACACCCATGGGGTCTCCAATATCTGGGTTGTTAGCAGAGGCAGTAATCCAGAAACTCTGATAAACAGCACTGCCAACCATCCAACCCAAACTTTGGGCCCGCTACATGGATGACACCTTTGTCATCACTAAATGAAACAAATTAGAGGAAACCTTCAAGACCATCAATAATACCCTTACTGGCATAAAGTTCACTAAAGAGAAGGAAAACAACAATAAACTGCCACTCTGAGATGTCGCAGTAGAGCGAACAGCCAATGGGGAACTTCAAACCAGCGTCTCCAGGAAAACAACACATACGGACCAAATATTGAACTACAGAAGCAATCACCCCAACATCCACAAACGAAGCTGCATCAGAACATTATTTCAATGAGCCACCACACACTACAGCACAGAGGAGCTACGCAGAGCAGAGGAAAATCACATATACGGTGTATTCAAAAAGAACGGGTACCCACTGAACACAGTCCGCCTATTTCTGAGCAACAAACCCAAACAAGCAGACAAAACGCATCCAGAAATCCTCACCACTCTCCCCTACATCAAAGACATCTCGGAAATGACTGCTAGACTACCCAGACTCCTTGGTAGCCCACAAACTCACTAACACAATAAAACAGCAGCTAATGAAATTGAAAGACCCTATACAGACAACAAGCAAAACTAATGTCATCTACAAAATACCTTGCAATAACTATAACAAACACTATATGGACAAAGAGGCAGAAAGCTAGCTACCAGGATACATGAACACCAACTAGCCACAAAAAGACATGACCCTGTCTCACTAGTATCCTCACATACAGATGAGGAAGGACACCAGTTCGACTGGGACAACACATCCAGGACAAGCCAAACAGAGACATGCACGAGAATTCCTAGAAGCATGGCATTCCAACTGGAACTCCATCAACAAATGCATTGACTTGGATCCCATTTATCACCCCCTGAGAAAAAGAACAGAAAATTACATTGCCAACCTAAGGAAACCCAAACATATAAATAGAAAACGGTCTACACCACCAGTGCTTCATTCAGAGGCTCACTGAAGATGTTACCTAGTATGGTGACGAAACGTCTGAAAATGAACCTTCCAGCTCAGCGAGCAAACCTATATCCAGAACCTCAACCTGAGCTACAAATCTTCTCAAAACATGAAACTCCTGTTTTTACATACTAGTAGATCATTGACCACTCAAACACACTGACCCCAGGGACACTGCCACAGTCAAACCTTTCACTATTCTGCAGCAAGTTATAAATTGGGTTCTTTCAGTGACTCAACATTTGCTCATGTTTCAGATTTTAAGAAGCAAGGGATGCAAGACCGAAGAACAATTCAGAAAGGTTCAAGCTAAGGTAAAACTGACAAACCAACAGTACCAGCCTATGTGTGCTGCAGCTGAAAATGTGTTGCTGGAAAAGCGCAGCAGGTCAGGCAGCATCCAGGGAACAGGAGAATCGACGTTTCGGGCATAAGCCCTTCTTCAGGCTTATGCCCGAAACATCGATTCTCCTGTTCCCTGGATGCTGCCTCACCTGCGCTTTTCCAGCAACACATTTTCAGCTCTGATCTCCAGCATCTGCAGACCTCACTTTCTCCTCCTATGTGTGCTGCACACCATTATACTCACGGTCACACTCAATAATACCCAGACTCTGAATTTAACTTTCAGTTTGGCCACTTCTTACTCATGCTGTTCAGTGACAGTGCAACAAACAGCAGAAAATGTGATGATGGGTTTCCTGCAGAGCTTCGAGTTAGATAGTTACTCTTACAGTTGTGCAATCAATGCTGTCACAGTTAGAGAGTCAATGCTGAGGGAGTGCTACACTATTGTAGCTTCATGAGGTTGAAAGTCTCTGGTCCCTAGGGTTAGGGCTGAGTGGGGAAGAGTTTAATGAGACTTGGGTGGACAGGTGACCTCACTGAGAGAGAAATAGCAGATGGATTATTCATAGATTCTTACTTTAAACTGAAAGCATAGAACCAAGAGATTTGGGAGGAATTTAGTGAAGAGTAACTTTAGGGCCATAGTAATTGTGATTTGGGAAATATGGTTAAATACCCATAAAAGATAATTGGAAACAAAACATCTTGAATTGTTTGATGCAGCCATTAAGGATGTTTATATTTCCATGACTGGTGAATAGTTTTATTTCTTGGGATGTGGGTGGCACTGGCAAGACTAGCAATTGTTGCCCTAATTACTGCTCGAGTGCCTTTGCTGTGTGATTATAACACCCGTGTTATTGCAACATTGTGTGTCCAGATGTCCACAAGATGGCTGTGAGCAAACAATAAAGCTATTCGATTAGCGCTATTGGGGCCCAGTGGTGTGTCCATATCTCTGGACCAGCAGGCTTAGGTTCAAGTCCCACCTGCTCTAGAGGTGGGTCCTACCATCTCTGCACAGGTTTAATTAAAATAAACAATAACTATTTGATAACCATCAAGTCACACTAAGTCATTTTGTCTCCCTCAGATTGATGAAGAAGTTCAGAGAAGAAAGTTGCTCCATCAGAAAAGTTTGGAGAGAAGAAGCATTATTTCTGCATGTTACAAGCCACTGAATCCTGCAGTCTATGTTTTACAGGTAGGAATTGTCTCTGTTGATTCACTGAACAGCATTAGATTCACCATAAAAGGCATTAGTGAGATTGTACCATGAATAATGAGTATGGTTTTGGTCACCTTATTAAAGAATGGCTTTCTTTATATTAGAAACAATCCAGCAATGATCCACTGGCTGATTCCTGGAATGAAGGACTGGGTTTGGGGAGTGATTAAATAGGTTGGACAGTAGCTATTGGTGTAGGGATTGTGATGAGGTTAGCCAGCCTAGACCTCAGAAAGAGTGTTTCCTAACAGGGGCTGTTACTCTGGTCCAATCATGGAGCCCTGACAGACACAAAAAGGGACATGTGAGAGATGCTGATACTCTGGTCCCTGACTCTGAATGAGGCCATATTAAAGTTAAGGACTGTTTACGTATAAATAAAGGGCGACTTGGTGATGGGAGCTATTTCAGTGGCAATGGGAGTAATGCGTGATCTTGAAGAAACTCATTTGCAGTAGTCATCTTTGAGTTGGGGTAAGCATTTCTTGCATCATTTGTTGGGAAGCTTGATTCATTTGACTCTGCTGTCGAGGGCAGGGCCCAGTACGTGGGAAGAATGCGTTCATTTTTCTGGGCAGATGAAAAACAACAAGTAAGTCTTCTGACAGCTTGTGGAGCTGCAGCGTTTTTGATTATTAGGAGCCAAACGTTCCCTGAGCTACCACATACCAAAATGTTTCTAGAGCTGATGGGTTTAGTTAAGGAATTTAATAACCCCAAGCCGCCTCTAACTCTCTGAGATGCGATCCGTTTTACACAGCAGTTCGAGAACCAGGGGAATCCATGTCAGGATTTTTGACGAGGTCAAGACGCCTGGCAGAGGCGTGTAACTTTGGTTTAACCCTTAATGAGATGCTGACACACTGTTTGGTATGTGGGATTAATGATGTCACCATGCAAAAGTGCCTACTAGTTGAAGCCCAATTGGATTTCAAACAGGTACTACAACTGGCTTTGTCATTAGAAATGTGACAATTGGAGCAAATGAGTTACAGGGTACGCTGATGGAAGTGGACACCCTCCCAGTCCAACTGAACTTGGGGAACACTACTTGAGTGAAAGCAATTGCATCGCCACACTTGGGCATATCCTGGACAGAGAGACTCTAGGTCAGCCCACAGCAAAACCCAAAACAAAGCCAAGCCTCAGACAAATAGTTCACATTTTCCTCAGGATCCTGGCTGGCAAACCAGTGTAGTTGCTGCCAGGATGTGGACTCAGTTCAGCCCAGTGGGACTCATTTGCTGTCTTGAGTAAGAGAACTCCTAGGCTGATATCCAGGAGTGTTCATACCTTGGGAATCCACCTATATCTAGTTTGGAACAGTTAAATTGCTTAATGACCTCAAAATCAGAACCAGTCAAGATAAAACATCTGGTTAAATGATCACTTGGTTCTAATGGAGGTTGATATCAGTGTGGCTGTTTCAGTAATCGCAGAACCAGTCTTTAACAAAATTCACTCTGGACTCCAGCATTTAACTTTGCTTGAGACCGCAGCTAGACTGAGAACCTGTACCGGGCAACCTTTACAGATTAAAGGTGCAACTTCAGTTCAGGTCTTTAATGAGAAGCAGCTGATTCAGTTCCCACCGAGTGTAATACAGGGCTTGGGCACAGGCTTGATGGGGTGAAATTGGTTGCGAGTGATTATATTTGATGATGGGACCATTGCACATACAGTTGCAGGGATAGCACTGACAGAGTTGCCACTGGGGAGGAGTCTCTGCACCAGGTTAAATCTGATCTTATAGATAGCTAGATACTATTCCTGATAGTCTGGGAACATAGGGTTCATTGTCAGAAAGATTAGAGTCAGACCATTCAGAGGGAAACTTAGAAAACATTTCTTCACCAAAGACAGGGGAAGGAAGGTGAAATGCCAGTGCTGGACACAAGCCTCAGCCGAGTGAGAGAGAGAGTTTGGTGTAGGAATCACAGGAGTGGCCCTACATGGGTAAGAAGCTTGTTTTTATTTTGAAGAAGAACAGTGATGTTCTCTGCAGTGTCTTGATAAATATTTGTTCTTCAATCAACATCATCAAAATCAGATTATCTTGTTGTTATCACAGTGCTATTTTGGGAGTTTTCTGCGAGCATATTGGCTGCTGTGATTTTCACATTGTTCACTGATTATGGTTTAGAAATGTGCTCAAAGAGTCTTTGGGATTGTCCTGAGGTTATGAAAGGAATGATGACGTGTAGTCTGGCTTTCTTTACTTGTGATCGAAGAGTTGATATGCTATTAACTCTCAGTAACCGCATGTTCATGGGTCAAACAGCAGGGGTATCTGATGTTTATGGTGACCAGCACATTCTGTGGTCAGTCTTGTATTAATGAAATTGGTGCAGTGTGAAAAACAATGTCGTGGTTTGTTTTTTTCCCAGGAATCCTTCCTTGCTCCAGAATTCCATGAAATAGTTGCCTACTGCAGAAGTGAGGATGCTGACTTTGAAGGATTGCTGGACCGCATTCACTCACTGCCAGGTCTGTCTTTAAAGGTTTTGTTCAAGCGCAAAAATGTAGGATTCAATGTTTTATACAAATGTACAAATAAACAGGGTCGTTAAATATTTCAGCAGGAATTTAGTATAGCTTGAGGAAAAACGAGGTGTGAAATGACACTTTAACAGTCACAGCAGACCAGTACCCCATGTCCTGGGTGAGCGATGTTGTGCTGTCACATGTTGAGATAGTCTGTACAGCTTGTGTAACTTCTTGCCTGAGTCTTGCAAATTCTTATGTTCTTTTAAGGATCAATTAAAAAAATGAAACAAAGCGACCTCATGAAATCTAGAAATTACAAAAACAAGTCCTTTTTCAGATGCACAAATCTCTTGTTAGACTGCTGCTGAATTCCAGGGAACAATTCTGGGACTAAACCTTGGAAATTAGGAGTGTGCTTTGATCAGGTTTCTCAAAATATCGATAGATAACTAGATACTATTCCTGATAGTCAGTCTAGGATTCATTGTCAGAAAAATTAGAGCCAGACCATTCTGAAGGAAACTTCGAAAACATTTCTCCACCAAAGGATAGTAAAAGTTTGGAACTTCCTTTCACATGAGGCAATTAATGCTCAAGCAGTGGTTTACTTCTAAGAGAGGGTAGATTTTGATGAGCTCGGTGTATGAAAGAATGCTGGGCAAAGTATATAAAGTTAATTGCTGGACAAGCATGATCTCATTGATTGGTGGAACAGGCTAAGGCTAAATGACTTCCTCTTGTTCCAATTTTCCATTGATTCCTATGTGTCTCTGAGAACATTAGGAACAAACTTAGTGCAGAATAAATTATTCTTGAGAAATAAATGTTGTTGCTGGTTAGAAAAATAATATGTAATCCCCATTAGTCTTTACTCCAACTCAACAAGATTCTGTAATCTTTAAAACTAATAGAAGGTTTTATGAAACAGTCATCAGCCGAGTGATGATAAAATAACTGGTACTAAGGGCAGCCTAGACGGAGTATGGAGTGTGTAATCCACAGGGATTCCTGACTGAATCTCCAGTGGTTTCCAGGCAGCATGCTCCCTAGGGAATCTCACTGTATGGATGAAGGCAGAGGGACAGAATTGATCAATAAACAGATTGATTTTTATTTAAGGAGCTTCATTCTTTGTCACCCTAAACTCCTCCCCTCGCAGAATTCTAACACATCTTCCTCGTAAAAGTAATGGAGTCAGTTGAAAATTTCAAAACAGAGGTTGAGAGATTATTATTGATAGTTAAGGATATTACGGAAATAGGATGAGATATAATACAGAGATCAGCCATGATCTAATTGAATGATGAGACAGGTTTGCAGGGGCTGAACAGTTTCCTTATTTGTCTGAGTTCTTATTGCGTTTGAGTTGGTTTACAGATTAAATGGTTTAATGTATACAAACAGTTTATTGAATGTTCCTTCCTTCTGTCTTTCCATCCTTCCTTCTAGCTGAGAGAGTCTATTCAATCCCAGTATTCACTGAGCAATTCTGTGGCCAGTTGATTAGAGAGCTGGAGAATTTTGAACAGTCTGAAATGCCAAAAGGCAGACCCAACACCATGAACAACTATGGGGTAAGATGTGAAGAAGGGCTTGGTGAACTCGCTTGGTTAGGTGTCAAGTGTGTGTTTTGGAATAACGCTAACTATACAGGTACAATTCCCCCTTCTGGCTGATGTACACTGGGACCTGCCTATTCACCTGCTCCATGCTTGATGCAGAGTGGCATTCTCTAGCTATAGATCCAATTGTGTGTCTCTGTTGGAGACAGATGACTCATGGTTGATGATCTGCCTATTCAGTTGCAGTCACAGACACTGTCACCGCCGCCCCCTCCCCCCCCCCCCCCACTCACATACTGCCATGCCATCACAGGCAGGAAAACCAGGGCTTTATAGGCAACTTCCTGGGTCTGAGCTTATAAACTGTTACAAACTTTGACAGAATCCCTGACAATGTTCTCTGCAGCTAGTGAAACTAGTTAAAGTCATGTTTGTGCGTGAAAGCGAGAGAGAGCCAGATAGATAGACTGACAGATCAGAGAGGGGTGGAGAAACTGACAGAAGAGAGAGATCTCAGAGAAGGAATATAAGAAGAAACAACATGATTTAAAATAGGAACTCAATTCAAAGAGCATTCATGAAGCAAATGATACTGGTTCCAGTGACAGCAATCTATTTAATTATTGAATCATTGGCTCTGTTACTCCTCACCCTGTAAACCTTCCAATGAAGGCACAATCTAGAGAATTAGCAACATGGAGGCCAGTCATAGAGTCATAGAGATGTACAGCATGGAAACAGACCCTTCAGTCCAACCCGTCCATGCCGACCAGATATCCCAACCCAATCTAATCCCACCTGCCAGCCCCCGGCCCATATCCCTCCAAACCCTTCCTATTCATATACCCATCCAAATAAGCCTCCACCACATCCTCTGGCAGCTCATTCCATACATGTACCACCTTCTGCGTGAAAAAATTGCCCCTTTGGTCTCTTTTATATCTTTCCCCTCTCACCCTAAACCTATGCTCTCTAGTTCTGGACTCCCTGACCCCAGGGAAAAGACTTTGTCTATTTATCCTATCCATGCCCCTCGTAATTTTGTAAACCTCTATAAGGTCACCCTTCAGCCTCCGACGCTCCAGGGAAAACAGCCCCAGACTGTTCAGCCTCTCCCTGTAGCTCAGATCCTCCAACCCTGGCAACATCCTTGTAAATCTTTTTCTGAACCCTTTCAAGTTTCACAACATCTTTCCGATAGAAAGGAGATCAGAATTGCATGCAATATTCCAACAGTGGCCTAACCAATGTCCTGTACAGCCGCAACATGTCCTCCCAACTCCTGTACTCAATACTCTGACCAATAAAGGAAAGCATACCAAACGCCTTCTCCACTATCCTATCTACCTGCAACCCCACTTTCAAGGAGCTATGAACCTGCACTCCAAGGTCTCTTTGTTCAGCAACACTCCCCAGGACCTTACCATTAAGTGTATAAATCCTGCTAAGATTTGCTTTCCCAAAATGCAGCACCTCGCATTTATCTGAATTAAACTCCATCTGCCACTTCTCAGCCCATTGGCCCATCTGGTCCAGATCCTGTTGTTATCTGAGGTAAATCTCTTCGCTGTCCACTACACCTCCAATGTTGGTGTCATCTGCAAATTTACTAACCATACCTCTTATGCTCGCATCCAAATCATTTATGTAAATGACAAAAAGTAGAGGACCCAGCACCGATCCTTGTGGCACTCCACTGGTCACAGGCCTCCAGTCTGAAAAACAACCCTCCACCACCACCCTCTGTCTTCTACCTTTGAGCCAGTTGTGTATCCAAATGGCTAGTTCTCCCTGTATTCCATGAGATCTAATCTTGCTAATCAGTCTCCCATGGGGAACCTTGTCAAATGCCTTACTGAAGTCCATATAGATCACATCAACTGCTCTGCCCTCATCAATCCTCTTTGTTACTTCTTCAAAAAACTCAATCAAGTTTGTGAGACATGATTTCCCACGCACAAAGCCATGTTGATTATCCCAAATCAGTCCTTGCCTTTCCAAATACAGGTACATCCTGTCCCTCAGGATTCCCTCCAACAACTTGCCCACCACCGAGGTCAGGCGCACCGGTCTATAGTTCCCTGGCTTGTTTTTAATGTCACGGTGATGCTTCACTTGAGCTCTCTCCCAAACAACAGAGTCTTGACTCTCACCTGAAAAGGTATTACAGATGGATCTGATGTGTGAGATATTCATACCAAACCTGGGGCTTGAATGAATTTGCAATGGCGAAGACCTGCTGTTATTGATACTGGGGTAAATTATATGATGATTTTTGTTTACTTCAATCTGATTTGAACGTTTTAGATATGAACTAATTTCTGCTTATTGTCCAAATACATGCTGACTGAACTGCACAGATTAAAACATTTCCATCATCTGATCAAGGTACTTTTAAATGAACTTGGATTTGATGAAACTTTTATTACACCGCTGCGTGAGGATTATCTTCAGCCAATCACATCACTTCTTTACCCAGACTATGGAGGTTGCAGGTTGGACAGTCACAAAGCATTTGTTGTGAAATATGCTGTAAATCAAGACCGGGATCTATGCTTCCATTACGACAATGCTGAAGTCACTCTCAATGTGTCACTTGGGAAAGATTTTGGTGAAGGGAATCTCTGCTTTGGAGACATGAGACAGGTACTGTAGAAATGTTCGTTAATTTAAGCAAAAACTTAGTCCATCATACTTCCCTCACAGTTACTGGATGTGACTCAATTTCCTTCCTTCCTCCAGTACCAGTCACCTTTAACCAGTAACTGTGACATCCCTCAACTATGACTGACTTAGTGCCTCTCTGAGCTCAGAGTGGCTTCTGGTTCCACTTCTGCAATTTTAGAACAAAGTCCAGACTGAGATACACCAAACGTACTTTGGGTCAGTGCTGAAGGAGTGCCGCACTGTGAGAGGGTCAGTACTGAGGGAGTGCTGCACTGTCGTAGGGTCAGTACTGAGGGAGTGCTGCACTGTCGTAGGGTCAGTACTGAGGGAGTGCTGCACTGTTGAAGGGTCAGTACTGAGGGAGTGCTGCACTGTTGAAGGGTCAGTACTGAGGGAGTGCCGCACTGTGAGAGGGTCAGTGCTGAGGGAGTGCCGCACTGTGAGAGGGTCAGTGCTGAGGGAGTGCTGCACTGTCGTAGGGTCAGTACTGAGGGAGTGCTGCACTGTTGGAGGGTCAGTACTGAGGGAGTGCTGCACTGTCGGAGGGTCAGTGCTGAGGGAGTGTTGCACTGTCGGAGGGTCAGTGCCGAGGGAGTGCTGCACTGTCGGAGGGTCAGTGCCGAGGGAGTGCTGCACTGTCGGAGGGTCAGTGCTGAGGGAGTGCCGCACTGTCGGAGGGTCAGTGCTGAGGGAGTGCCGCACTGTCGGAGGGTCAATCCTGAGGGAGTGCTGCACTGTCGGTGGGTCAGTGCTGAGGGAGTGCCGCACTGTCAGAGGGTCAATTCTGAGGGAGTGCTGCACTGTCGGAGGGTCAGTGCTGAGGGAGTGCCGCCCTGTTGGTGGGTCAGTGCTGAGGGACTGCTGCACTGTCGGAGGGTCAGTGCTGAGGGAGTGCCGCAGTGTTGGAGGGTCAGTGCTGAGGGAGTGCCGCAGTGTTGGAGGGTCAGTACACGGTGAATCGTAAAAACCTTTAAAAAGTTGCAGGAACATTTTTTTTTTAGATTACTTTACAGTGTGGAAACAGGCCCTTCGGCCCAATAAGTCCACACCGCCCCGCCGAAGCGCAAACCACCCATACATTTACCCCTTACCTAACACTATGGGCAATTTAGCATGGCCAATTCACCTGACCTGCACATCTTTGGCCTGTAGGAGGAAACCGGAGCACCCGGAGGAAACCCACGCAGACACGGGGAGAATGTGCAAACTCCACACAGTCAGTCGCCTGAGGCGGGAATTGAACCCGGATCTCTGGCGCTGCGAGGCAGCAGTGCTAACCACTGTGCCACCGTGCCGCCCATGGGGTTTCAAGTACAGAAATCTTTCTCAGTGGCAAGATAAGTTAAGAAGGCTTTTAAGCAACAGCGTGTGGGCACCAAGACTTTATTTGTGAAAGCGTAAAGCGTAAAAGCAAGTCGGTTTTAGTAAACCTTTTATAAAACACTGAGGCCTCAGTTGTAGTATTGTCTTTAACCTGGACACCACACTTTAGGACAAGTGTCATAACCTTGGAGAGGGTGCAGAGGCATTTTCTTAGAAGAGACTGAAATACTTCAATGACATTGAGAGACTGGAGAAACTGGGGATTTGCTTTCCTTGGAACAGCGAAGGACCTTATGATATTGAATAGAGCTGTTCAAGATCGAGGCAGGTTTGAGAAGCCATTTTCATTAACAGAAGGACAAGTAATTACAAGACACAGTTCATGGTAATTTGGACAGAAATAGGCAGCATGAGGAAAGACATTTCTAAACCGTGTGTTGTGTTCCCTTGTCCATTGATCAGAAAGGTGAATGGAATATTTAATCATTGATTTCAAAAGGAAATCAGAGAAATATTTGAAATGATATAAAATTAGAGGCGCCTTGCTGTGCTAAATGTGGCACTGTATTTTAGAAAATTATAACAAAGACTACACTTGGAAGTGTTGGTTGTAAAAGGATTTGAATGGTGTGATGTAAATTCTTGTATCTATTGAGCAAAATGTTCTTGTTGCTTTCAACCTGGATCCCATCTGAAGGTGTGCCATATTTGTTACAGATATTTTCGAATCAACCCGGTAGCTCAGTGGTTAGCACTGCTGCCTCACAGCGCCAGGGACCCAGGTTCGATTCCAGTCTCGGGTGACTGTGTCTATGTGAATTTGCATATTCTCCCCGTGTCTGTTTGCTCCCACAATCCAAGGATGTGCAGGTTAGGTGAATTGGCCATGTTTTATTGCCCATAGTGTTCAGGGATGTGTAGGTTAGGTGCATTAGTCCGAGGTAAATGTAGAGTAATAGGGTAGGGGTGGGTTACTCTTCAGAGGGTCGGTGTGGACTTGTTGGGCCAAATGGCCTGTTTCCACATTTTGAGCTGTTATTGGACCCCTCTGGAGCTGTGGGACATGAACCCAGGCCTCCTGGCTCAGAGTTAGGGACATTACAATTGAGCCAAAAGATCCCTATTCAGGAATGTTACAGACACATTGGGCAACAAAAAAATACACTCTTTCGTAACAAATAACCAATACCGTTACCATTTCCAACTGTCTCACTGTGAATAAACCCACTACTCACAGAATGCCGTGGTTCAATAAGGCAGCTCACCCCCACCTTCTCAAGGGGCAACTAGGGACAGGCAATAAACACTGATCCAACCAGTGACACCCACATCCCATGAAGAAAAGGGTTCCAGACAATGAACCCTAAATCACCAACAAAGAACAAAGAGCCACCTCACATTTCTCAATGGGAACAAGATAAAGTCATTCAGTATTTTCCATTCATGAATTATTGTATGGCACAAAACCAACCAATCAAAATACATTTCTCTATCTCCTGTCCATGGATTAAGACCTAACCAACGTAGTGATTTCATAAATTTAAAAAGAAATACGCTATTGAATGGTATAAACTTGGAGAGAATTCTCAGGACATAAACACTGCCATAAATGGACGTGTTTCATTAGCACCGTCCCAGAGTCACTTTCACATCTGTAAGGCTGGTCTCTGCCTATCTCCAATCCCTCAAGTATTACCAAGTATTGAGTGTGAAGCAGGTTCTCTGTTGCTATTTCTCAGGCTGTGAACCTGTATTATAGACAGAGTAGGGAAAGGTTTCCTCACATAAGCAGGATCAAATTGAATAGGAAGACTTGCATTTCCATAGCACTTTTCATCACTCAGAATGGATTAAAGCACTTTCTGGCTGATTAAACACTTTTTAAAATGTAATGGTTGATGCAATGTAGGAAATGTGGTGATCCATTTGTGCACAGCAAGTTTCCAAGAACAGCAGGTGATCAATACCTGCTGATGTTTCAGGGAAAACTGAAAAACTGCAGTAAATCAGAAATTGCTGGAAAAGCTCAGCAGGTCTGGCAGTGCATGTGGAGAGAAATCAGAATTAACGTTTCCGGTCGCATGACCGTTCCATTGGACCCAGCTCTTATTTCTCTGTAACTGCTGAGCTTTTCCAGCAATTTCTGTTTCTGTTGTTGGTATTTCAGTGAAGATGGTTATACCGAGAGAGATGACCCTTCATCTGAATTTGGCTTTTTAGGTTGGATTTTGTATATTGATTTCAAATTCCCAACTAGCTACAATGGGATTTACAATCAGCCTTTGGAGTATATCCCTCATATCCAATCACTGTCCTGGCATTTATGAAAGGACAGACTGGGTCTCACTTTAACACTCAACTGGAGGACAGTGCCTCCAGCAGTGAAGCACTCCCTCAAGGCCTGCAGTTCCCAAGTCTCTGGAATGGAGCACGAAACCACAATCCTTTTGCTCTCGCTGTACCTGGAGTGCTATCGCGCACATCTGAGTGACTTTCCAACCGTCAAAATCATTGTGACTTTGCTTTTTTTGTAAACTACCAGCAATAAAACACTGGTTAACCAATTAAATATTTACATGCAAAGCCCACTCAGAACATAGAACATTCCAGCGCAGTATAAGCCCTTCCGCCCTCAAAGTTGCGCCGACCTATGGAACCAAGCTGAAGCCCATTTAGCCTACACTATTCCATTCTTGTCCATATGCCTATACAATGACCATTTAAGTGCCTGTAAAGTCGGCGAGTCTACAACTGCTGCAGGCAGTACGTTCCACACACCTACTACTCTCTGAGTAAAAAAACTATCTCCGATATCTGTCCTATATCTATCACCCCTCGATTTGAAGCTATGCCCAATCGTGTTATCCATCACCATCTGACGAAAAAGGCTCTCACTGTCCACCCAATCTAACCCTCTGATTATCTTATATGTCTCTATTAAGTCACCTCTCAATCTTCTTCTCTTTAACGAAAACAGCCTCAAGTCCCTCAGCCTTTCCTTGTAAGACCTTCCCTCCATACCAGGCAACATCCCAGTAAATCTCCTCTGAACCCTTTCCAAAGCTTCCACATCCTTCCTATAGTGCGGTGACCAGAACTGCAGGCAATGCTCCAGTTGCAGCCGCACTAGAGTTTTGTACAGCTGCAGCATGACCTCACGGTTCCAAAACTCAATCCTTCTACCAATAAAAGCTAACACACCGTATTCTTAACAACCCTATCCACCTGGGTGGCAACTTTCAAGGACCTATGTACCTGGACACCGAGATCTCTCTGCTCATTTACACTATCAAGATTCTTACCATTTGCCCAGTACTCTGCATTCCTGTTACTTCTTCCAAAGTGAATCACCTCACACTTTTCTGCATTAAACTCCATTTTCCACCTCTCAGTCCAGCTCTGCAGCTTATCTATGTCTCTTTGTAACCTACAACATCCTTTGGCACTAACCACAACTGTACCAACCTTAGTGTCATCCGCAAATTTACTAACCCATCCTTCTACGCCCTCATCCAGGTCGTTTATAAAAATGATAAACAGCAGTGGACCTAACAACAGATCCTTACAGTACCCCACTAGTAACTGAATACCAGGATGAACATATCCCATCAACTGCCACCCTCTGTTTTCTTTCAGCTAACCAATTTCTGATCCAAACTGCTAAATTACCTTCAATCCCATGCCTCTCTGTATTTTGTGCAGTAGCCTACCATGGGGAACCTTATCAAACACCTTACTGAAATCCATATATACCACATCAATCGCTTTAACCTCATCCACCTGTTTTGTCACCTTCTCAAAGAACTCAATAAGTTTGTGAGGCATAACCTATCTTTCACGAAACTGTGTTGACCATCCCGAATCAACTTATTCCTCTCCAGATGATTATAAATCCTATCTCGTACAACTTTTTCCAACACTTTACCCACAACTGAAGTAAGGCTCACTGGTCTATAATTACCAGGGTTGTCTCTACTCCCCTTCTTGAACAACGGGACAATATTTGCTGTCCTGTAGTCTTCTGGCACCATTCCTGTAGACCACGATGACATAAAAATCAAAGCCAAAGGCTCTGCAATCTCCTCCCTGGCTTTTTGGAGAATCCCAGGATAAATCCCACCTTGCCCAGGGGCCTTATCTATTTTTATACTCTTCAGAATTGCTAACACCTCCTCCTTGTGAACCTCAATCCTGTCTAGTCTAGTAGCTTATATCTCAGTATTCTCTTCAACAACACTGTCTTTTTCTAGTGTGAATACTGACGAAAAATATTCATTTAGCGCTTCTCCTATCCCCTTGGACTCCACGCACAGCTTCCCATTACTATCCTGATTGGCCCTAGTCATTCTCTTATCCCTTATATACCTATAGAAAGCTTTAGGGTTTTCCCTGATCCTATCCGCCAACAACGTCTCATGTCCCCTCCTGGCTCATCTTAGCTCTCTCTTTAGGTCTTTCCTGTCTACCTTGTAACTCTCAACCACCCTAACTGAGCCTTCGCATCTCATCCTAACGTAAGTCTTCTTCATCCTCTTGACAAGAGATTCAACTTCCTTAGTAAACCACGGCTCTTGCGTTCGACAACCTCCTCCCTGCCTGACAGGTACAGACTTACCAAGGACACACAAGTAGCTGTTCCTTGAATAAACTCCACATTTCTATTGTGTCTATCCCCTGCAGTTTCCTTCCCCATCCTATGCATCCTAAATCTTGTCTCATCACATCGTAATTGCCTTTTCCCCAGCTGTAGCTCTTGCCCTCCGGTGTATACCTATTCCTTTCCATCATTAAAGTAAACAGAACTGAATTGTAGTCACTATTACCAAAATGTTACAAATACATTAAGGCTAACTCGGGAGAGAATAGAACCCCTCAAAGATCAGCAAGATGGCCTTTGTGTGGAGTCGCAGGAGATGGGGGAGATCCTAAACAAGTATTTTGCATCAGTATTTACTGTGGAAAAGGACATAGAATATATAGAATGTAGGGGAATAGATGGTGACATCGTGAAAAATGTCCCTATTATAGAGGAGAAAGTGCTGGATGTCTTGAAATGCATAAAAGTGGATAAATCCCCAGGACCTGATCAGGTATACCCTAGAACTCTGTGGGAAGCTAGGGAAGTGATTGTTGGACCCTTTGCTGAGATATTTATATCATTGATAGTCACAGGTGAGGTGCCGGAAGACTGGAGGTTGGCTAACGTGGTGCCACTGTTTAAGAAGGCGGTAAGGACAAGCCAGGGAACAATAGACCAGTAAGCCTGACCTCGGTGGTGGGCAAGTTGTTGGAGGGAATCCTGAGGGACAGGACATACATGTATTTGGAAAGGCAAGGACCAATTAGGGATAGTCAACATGGCTTTGTGCGTGGGAAATCATGTCTCACAAACTTGATTGAGTTTTTTGAAGAAGTAACAAAGAAGATTGATGAGGGCAGAGCAGTCGATGTGATCTATATGGACTTCAGTGAGGTGTTCGACAAGGTTCCCCATGGGAGACTGATTAGCAAGGTTAGATCTCACGGAATACAGGGAGAACTAGCCATTTGGATACAGAACTGGCTCAAAGGTGGTGGTGGAAGGTTGTTTTTTAGATTGGAGGCCTGTGACCAGTGGAGTGCCACAAGGATCGGTGCTGGGTCCATTACTTTTCATCATTTATATAAATGATTTGGATGTGTGCATAAGAGGTACAGTTAGTAAGTTTGCAGATGAATCCAAGATTGGAGGTGTAGTGGACAGCGAAGAAGGTTACCTCAGATTACAACAGGATCTTGATCAGATGGGCCAATGGGCTGAGAAGTGGCAGATGGAGTTTAATTTAGATAAATTCAAGGTGCTGCATTGTGGGAAAGCAAATCTTAGCAGGATTTATACACTTATTGGTAAGGTCCTGGGGAGTGTTGCTGAACAAAGAGACCTTGGAGTGCAGGTTCATAGCTCTTTGAAAGTGGAATTGTAGGTCGATAGGATAGTGAAGAAGGCATTTGGTATGCTTTCCTTTATTGGTCAGAGTATTGAGTACAGGAGTTGGGATGTCATGTTGTGGCTGTACAGGACATTGGTCAGGCCACTGTTGGAATATTGCATGCAATTCTGGTCTCCTTCTTATCGGAAAGATGTTGTGAAACTTGAAAGGGTTCAGAAAAAGATTTACAAGGATATTGCCAGGGTTGGAGGATTTGACTATCAGGAGAGGCTGAATAGGCTGGGGCTGTTTTCCTTGGAGAATCAGAGGCTGAGGGGTGACCTTATAGAGGTTTATAAAACCATAAGAGGTATGGATAGGATAAATAGACAAAGTCTTTTCCCTGGGATAGGTGAGTTCAGAACTAGAGGGCATAGGTTTAGGCTGAAAGGGGAAAGATATAAAAGAGACCTAAGGGGCAACTTTTTCACGCAGAGGGTGGTATGTGTAGGAATGAGCTGCCAGAGGATGTGGTGGAGGCTGGTACAATTGCAACATTTAAGAGGCATTGGAAGGGTATATGAATAGGAAGGGTTTGGAGGGATATGGGCCGTGTGCTGGCAGGTGACACTAGATTGGGTTGGGATATCTGGTTGGCATGGATGAGTTGGACTGAAGGGTCTGTTTCCATGCTGTACATTTCTATGACTCTATGCTCACCTAGCTCCAAATTTAACGCCTGGCCGGTTCATTACCCAGTACCAAATCTAATGTGGTCTCACCCTTGTTGGCTTGTCTACATACTGTGTCAGGAAACTCTCCTACACACATTGGACAAAAACTGACCCAATTAAAGTACTTGAACTATGGTATTCCAAGTCAATATTTGAGAAGTTGAAGTCCCCCATAACAACCACCCTGTCACTCTTGCTCCTATCGAGAATAATCTTTTCTATCCTTGCCTCGACATCTCTGGAACTATTCGGAGGCCTATAGAAAACTCCCAGCAGGCTGACCTCTCCTTTCCTGTTTCTCAGCTCCGCCTATACTACCTCAGCTGACAAGTCTTCAAACGTCCTTTCTGTAACCGTAATAATGTCCTTGATTAACAGTGCCACACCCTCCCCCTTTTACCATTGTCTCTATTCTTCCTGAAATATCAAAACCCCGGAGTCTGCAATAATCATTCCTGTCCCTGCTCTACCCACGTCTCTGAAATGGCCACAACATCGAAATCCCATGTTGCAAGTTCACCCACCTTATTCCGGATGCTCTTGGCGATGAAATAGATACACTTCAAATCAACTTCTTGCTTGCCAGTGCCCTCTTGTGACCCTGAAACCTTATTTTAGACCTCACTACTCTCAATCTTCTCTATACTCGATCTACAATTTCGGTTTCTATCCCCTGCTGCATTAGTTTAAACCCACCCGAATAGCATTAGCAAATATCCCCCCCACCAAGATATTGGAACTTCTCTGGTTCAGGTGAAGACCATCCTGTTTGAAAAGGTCCCACCTCCCCCAGAAAGAGCTCTAATTATCCAGGAATTCAAGACCCTCCCTCCTGCACCATCCCTGTAGCCACATATTCAACTCCTCTCTCTCCCTATTTCTCACCTCACTAGCACATGACACGGGTAACAAACCAGAAATAACAACTCTGTTCTAGCCTTAAGCTCCTACCCTAGCTCCCTGAATTTCTGCCTTAAATCCCCATCTCTCTTCCTACCTATGTCGTTGGTTCGTATGTGGACCATGACTTGGGGCTGCTCCCCCTCCCCCTCAAAGATACCAGAAACACTATTTGATACATCACGACCCCTAGCACCTGAGAGGCAACACACCAGTTGTGAGTCTGTCTCGTTTCCACAAAACCTACTGTCTGTTCCCCTAACTATGGAGTCCCCGATGACTAATGCTCTGCTCCTCACCCCCCTTCCCTTCTGAGCAACAGAGACAGACTCTGTGCCAAAGATCTGTGCCCCATTGCTTACTCCTGGTAAATCGTCCCCCCTCAACAGTATCCAAAATGGTATACTTGTTGTTGAGGGAACCGGCCATGGGGATCCCTGCACACACTGCCTGTCGGTTCCCTTTCCGTCCCGTGACGGTAACCCATCTACCTTCTTCTTGCACCTGAGTTACCTCCCTGTAACTCTTCTCAATAACCCCCTCTGCCTCCCGAATGATCCGAAGTTCATCCAGCTCCTTCTCCCGTTCCCTAACGTGGTTTTCGAGGAGCTGGAGTTGGGTGCACTTACCGCAGATGTAGTCAGCAGGGACACTAGTGGTGACCCTTACCTCCCACGTTCTGCAGGAGGAACATTCAACTGCCCTAACCTCCATTCCTACTATTCTAAATTCCCAACAAGCCTACTGAAAACCAAAAGAGAGGAAGAAAAGAAGACGGGCACTGCTGTTCAGAAGAAGAAAACTCGTAGGGCCACAGTCACAGGGGATTCTATTGTGAGGGGAGTAGATACACGTTTCTGTGGGCAAAAACAGGACTCCCGGATGGTATGTTGCCTCCCATGTGCTCAGGTCAGGGATGTTACCGATCAGCTGCAGAACATTCTAAAAGGGGAGGGTGAACAGCCAGTTGTCTTGGTGCATATAGGCACCAACGATATAAGTAAAAAACAAGATGAGGTCCTGAAAGCAGAATTCAGGGAGCTGGGAGAGAAGTTAAAGAGGAGGTCCTCAAAGGTAGTGATCTCGGGATTACTACTAGTGCCACGTGCTAGCCAGCATAGAAATAAAAAACAATAGGTAGGATGAACACGTGGCTTGAGAGATGGTGTAGGAGGAAGGGGTTCAGATTTGTTGGACATTGGGACCAGTTCTGGGGAAGGTGGGACTATTACAAAATGTACGGTCTACACCTGAACCAGACTGGAACCAATGTCCTTGGGGGAGTTTTTGCTCCTACTGTTGGGGAGGTTTTAAACTAATGTGGCAGGGGACTGGGAACCGAAAGAGAAAACAAGTAGGCAGCGAGGTGGAGACTGTAAGAATTATGAAGGTAGCATCAATAAGGGGAAGAGTAGCAGAGAGCAGGTGAGCGCAAAAGAACATGTGTCCTGAAGTGCATCTACTTTAATGCAAGGAGTATAGTGGGTAAGGCAGATGAACTTAGGGCTTGGATTGGTGCCTGGGAGTATGATGTTATTGCAATCACAGAGACTTGGTTGAAGGAAGGGCATGATTGGCAACTAAATATTCCAGAATATAGATTCTTCAGACAGGACAGGGAGGGAAGTAAAAGTGGGGGTGTAGTTGCATTGCTGGTCAGGGACGATATGACGGCTGTGCTAAAGGAGGAAACTATGGAGGGCTTGGGTAGTGAGGCATTATGGATGGAGCTGAGAAATAAGAAGGGTGCAGTTACATTGTTGTGGCTGTATTCCAGGCCTCCCAACGGTGAGCGTGAGGTAGAAGAACAAATAGGTAAGCAGGTTATGGAAAGATGTAGAGGCAATAGGGTAGTGGTGATGGGAGATTTTAATTTTCCCAACATTGACTGGGATACACTTAGCATCAGAGGTCTGGATGGGGTAGAATTTGTAAGGAGCGTCAAGGAGAGTTTTCTGGAGCAGTATGTCAATGAGGGATGGGGCCATATTGGACCTGGTACTGGGGAACGAGCCAGGACAGGTGGTAGAAGTTGCGGTGGGGGATTTTTTGGGTACAGTGACCACAAAATTAGGCAGGAGCTGGGAAATTTGGATTGGACACAGCTATTTGAAGGGAAGTCCACATTTGATATGCAGGATAGGCATCTCCCGTTGAAGGCAAAGGATAGGAAAGGCAAGATACGTGAACTGTCGATGACAGGAGAAATTGTACGACTAGCCAAGAGGAAAAGGGAAGTGTACATAAGGTCTAGGCAACTAAGAACAGAACGGGCCCTGGAGGAATATTGGAAGAGTAGGAGAAGTCTTAAACGAGGAATCAAGCGGGCTAAAAGGGGTAATGAAATAGTTTAGCGAGCAGAATTAAGGAGAATCCCAAAGCATTTTATTCTTGTATAAGAAGCAAGCGGGTAACTAGAAAAAGGATTGGTCCACTAAAGGATAGGGAAGGAAGGCTGTGTGTCGATCCTGAGAGAATGGGTGAGATTCTGAATGATTACTTTGCATCAGTGTTCACTGAGGAGAGGAACATGAATGTTGAGATTAGAGATAGACGTTCGATTACTCTGGATCATGTTGACATAAGTAGAGAAGATGTGTTGGGTAGGCTAGAGGTTATTAAGGTGGACAAATCCCTAGGACCGGATGGTATCTATCCCAGGTTGCTGAGGGAGGCGAGAGAGGAAATAGCTGGGGCCCTGACAGATATCTTTCTGACATCCTTAAACACTGGTGAGGTGCCGGAGAACTGGAGGGTTGCTCATGTTGTTCCCCCAGTACAAGAAGGGTAGTAGGGATATTCTGGGTAACTACAGACTAGTGAGCCTGACATCGGTGGTGGGAAAGTTGCTGGAGAAGGTACTGAGGGATAGGGTCTATTTATATTTAGAAAAGAATGGGCTTATCAGCAACATGGTTTTGTGTGGGGGAGATCGTGCCTTACCAACTTAATAGAGTTCTTTGAGGAAGTGACCAGGTTGATCAATGAAGGAAGGGCTGTTGATGTCATATAGATTAGATTACATTACAGTGTGGAAACAGGCCCTTCGGCTCAACAAGTCCACACCGACCCGCCGAAGCGCGACCCACAGACCCATTCCCCTACACCTAACACTACGGGCAATTTAGCATGGCCAATTCACTTAACCTGCAGATTTTTGGATTGTGGGAGGAGCACCCAGAGGAAACCCATGCAGACACAGGGGTAATGTGCAAACTCCACACAGAGAGTCGCCTGAGGCAGGAATTGAACCCGGGTCTCTGGCGCTGTGAGGCAGCAGTGCTAACCACTGTGTCACCCATATACATGGACTTTAGTAAGGCACTTGATAAGGTTCCCCATTGTAGACTAATGGAGAAAGTGAAGTCACATGGTGTGCTGTGTGTTCTAGCTAGGTGGATAAAGAACTGGTTGAGCAACAGGAGACAGAGAGTAGTAGTTGAAGGGAGTTTCTCCAAATGGAGAAAGGTGACCAGTGGTGTTCCACAGGGGTCAGTGTTGGGGCTACTGTTGTTTGTGATGTACATAAATGATCTGGAAGAGGGCACTGTTGGTATGAGCAGTAAGTTTGCAGATGACACGAAGAATAGTGGAGTAGCAGAAAGCATTGGGACTGTCAGAGAATACAGGAGGATATAGATAGACTGGAGAGTTGGGCGGAAAAGTGACAGATGGATTTCAATCCAGACAAATGTGAGGTGATGCATTTAGGTAAGACTAATTCTAGAGCGAATTATACAATGAACAGAAGAGCCTTGGGAAAAGTTGATGGGCAGAGAGATCTGGGAGTGCAGGTCCATTGTACCCTGAAGGTTGCTGCACAGGTGGATAGAGTGGTCAAGAAGGCATATAGTATGCTTGCCTTCATCGGATGGAGTACTGAGTATCAGAGCTGGCAGGTCATGTTAAAATTGTACAAGACATTGGTTTGGCTGCATTTAGAATACTGTGTACAGTTCTGGTCGCCACATTATCAAAAGGACGTGGATGCTTTGGAGAGGGGGCAGAGGAGGTTCGCCAGGATGTTGCCTGGTATGGAAGGTGCTAGTTATGAAGAGAGGTTGAGTAGGTTAGGTATATTTTCATTAGAAAAAAGGAGATTGAGGGGGGATCTGAATGAGGTTTACAAAATCTTGAAGGGTATAGACAGGGTGGACAGAGATGAGCTCTTTCCCAGGGTGAAGGATTCAATAACGAGAGGTCACTCTTTCAAGATGAGAAGTGGAAGGTTTAAGGGGGATACACGTGGCAAGTACTTCACACACAGGGTGGTGGGCGTCTGGAACACATTGCCAGCAGAGGTGGTAGAGGCAGGCACGGTAGATTTATTTAAGATGCGTCTGGACAGATGCATGAATAGGTGGGGAGCAGAGGGATACAGATGCTTAGGAATTGACTGACAGGTTTAGACAGTAGATTTGGATCAGCTCAGGCTGGGAGGGCCGAAGGGCCTGTTCCTGGGCTGTAAATTTTCTTTGTTCTTTGTTCTTATCAGTGCAGTGCACAGAACCTTTTTTCTGGTGGAAGACGATGGGTGGGAGACACTACTCGAGTAGTGTTTCAGGTAAAGCAACCACCCAAATATAAAGCCTCACTTACTCAGCAGGCCCGTGTCCACTCCTGCTCAGCGTGCGAGGTCAGTTTTTACACTTACCCCTACCTCCCCTCAGGCCTCTGGTTCTCACTGTCACTCCTCCCACTGCAACTGCTGCCAAGGAATGAAGTGATGCAAACTATCAAAGGTGAGAGGGAGGTGGGGAGAGATGGAAGGGACTAAATCAGATGGAGTTCAAAGGGGAAATAAAGCACTGTATCCCCTGCGGTGCCCACCTCTCTGTGAATGCATCGAGACTATTGATGGACACTGTGTGCTCCCTCCCCAGGGGACCATTGTAATCATGGAACCCACAATGTTCTGACTTGGGCTGGAGTGTTACCAGCATTTAACCTGATCCTATTTAGATTTCTACTTACTTCAACACAAACAATCTACAATAAGTCTCGTAATTTCAGTTGAGTCACCTCTTAGTCTTCAAAACTCTAAGTAGATACAAGACCCAACTGTCCACCTTGTGTCATACCATAACCTGCTCATTTCAGGTATTTATTGAGTAAATAAATTGAGTTATCTGAACTGCTTCAACATATTTACATCTTTCCTTAAGTCATGGGATGAGTTATGTGTGCAGTATCTGTGTACTCCTGTTGTGATGTCACCAATGCCCTGTAAAAATCTGAAGCATTACCTCCAAACCTTTGTATACAATTAACATTCTATTAGCTTTCCTGAAGACTTGCTGCAGTTGCAGACTAACCTGTGTGATTCATGCACACAGACACCCAGATCCCTTTGCATCTCAGAACTCTGCAACCTCTAACCATTTAGATTAAATGCTTCCTTTCTATTCTCCCTGCCAAAATGGACAATCTCCCAGTATTTCATTTGCCAGAGACTTGCTGACCCTCTTCAGCTATCCATTGCAGCCTCCTGGTGTCCTCTTCCTGACTGATTTTCCTACCTGTCTTTGTATCATCATCAGATTTATCTACCATAACTTCATCTGAGGAATTTATATAAATTGTGAAATGTTGAGGCCTCAGCACTGATTTCTATGGCATTTGTTACATCTTGTTGACATGAGAAAGGTGCATTTATGGCTACGGTTTGCCAGCTTTCACCAACCAAACCTCTATCTGTGCCAATATTTCACTGTCTACACCAGGAGCTTTAATTTTCCACATAATCTTTGACACAGCAGCTTATCAATTGCCGCCTTGAAATCCAGGTCTATTAATATCCATCAGCTTTCCTTTACCTGTAGCACAGGTTACTTTCTCAAAGATCTAATCTAATCTCCAATAAATTGACAAACATATTGACTTTGCCTAATTATCTGAAATAATTTATAGTGTGCTTTCTTTAAATTTGATACTGTTTGTAACCTTCTTTAGTTAACTCTGGTTGGTTGGTCCACCGTTTTGAAATGTTCTTCCTTGTTGTAATGTATTTATTGTGTGCATTCTGAAATAGTCCCTTAAATATCTGCCACCAAATGTCTATTGACCAGTCCCTTAACCAGTTCACTTTAGTTAACTCTTGTTTCATGCCCTCATAACTGCTGTTAATTATGTTTAAAGTAACTGTTCTTGGATCCACTGTCTCTCCATCAAGCTGAGTGTAAAAATTAATTATTTTATGATCACTGCTTTGCAGACTGTCTTTACTAAGATCATTAATTCTATCACATTACACAATTCAATGTCTGGTATAATCTGCTCGGCTCCAAATTGCTGTTCTCAGAAACTGTACCAAAATATTCTTTGATCTCCTCATTTCGACTACTTTTGCCTGTCTTGATTTATCTGTCTCCATGTAGGTTAAAGTCTCCTGTGATTATCACCAGACCTTTCTGACAAGCATCCATTATTTCTTCCTTTATACGTTGTCCTTCATCTCACAATCAGTTTAGTTATGATTTTAATGAATAGTGGAGCAGGATTAACGGGCTGAATGGTCTCCTGTTCTTCTGTGATGGATTACTCTCCACATGCTGAAATGAATGGAGCTGCAACAGCACTCCAGTAGCTCAGCACCAGTCCGGACAAAGCAATACTTGATCCACTCCCTCCACGACTGATGCACAGTGTTGACAGTGTGTACCATCTACAAGATACACTGCAGCAACTTAAAGTTTCTTTGACAGCACCTTCTAAACCCATGACCTCTACTATCTAGGTTAAGGGCAGCTAACGTGGCAGCACCGCCACTTATAGATTCCTCTCCAAGCCACTCACCATCCTGACTTGGAAACAGATCGCCCTCCCTTCACTGTCACTGGGTCAAAATCCTGGAATTCTCTTCCTAACAGAATTGTGAATGTCCATACATTAAATGGACTGATGCTGTTCAGGAAGACAGCTCACTACCACCCTCTGGAGGGTAATTAGGGATGGGCAATAAATTCTGGCCTTACTGACAACTCTTGCATCTAATGGACAGGGAAATGTAAAAGACGTTGCTGTTATCTAAACATTGCTTTTTTCTGTCTCTGCACCTTCTGGTCCCAGATTCCAACAGATGAGAGAGAGTGTGTGGAGATAGAGCACAGAGTGAGTTACGGATTGCTCCACCGAGGCCAGCACTGTCATGGAGCTTTACCCATCTCCTCAGGCGAACGCTGGAATCTCATCATATGGATGCGGTCATCTCCAGTTCGTAATGAACTGTGCCCAATGTGTAACAAGAAGCCAGAGTTAATGGAGGCAACTGGGTTTGGGGATGGTTTCACTTCTGAGCTATCGGAAGTCTGGCAGGAGCAACAAGAGAAAGTGACTGTCTGCACCTTGAGTTAGTAAATTGTTAGCAGTGTTAGGTTTGTTCCTGCTCTGCTCAACAGTGAGGTTCAGCTTTTGGCTGATTCATAGTCATTGGCAGAGAAAGAAACTCATATAATTGAACAATTGTACAAAATATTCATCCCATTTCTTTATTTCAAGCAGCATCTGTCAATTTTCCAGTAATATTTGTGTGTGTGTGGGTGTCTGTGTCTGTATGGGTGTGTGTGTGGGTGTGTGTGTGGTTTAAGGATATGTGTCTCCACAATGTTTTATTTCTTGCAATTCTGAATTGAGGGAGTTTGTTGCTTTCCTCTCCTATCAACACTCAATTTGTCAAACTTTTGGTAGATGAGATAATTGATTATGGCTGATTTACTATTCCCCTACAAGGTGATGGAACAATGTCTACTTCTTTGACACCTAGATTTCACTGTTAGGATATAAATAAAAGGTAAAACTAGTCTGAAGTACAGGAGGTGAAGACAGGAATTAGATACCAGATAAGTGAAGTAAATCACAAGGTACTCAATCTAGTGAGGTAATCTCATGTTCCCACTGGGATTTTGGTTTCCTCCGGGGATGACATTGTTAAAATCCAGGCAAATTGTCATTGACAAATGTAAAATCATTTTGAAATTAGTGTTTGCATTATATAACATCTGATGAAGATTGTTAGAGCTGTAAATGCAATACTTCACAATGTCATTCGCTCTGGTTCTGGGACTGGATTGCAAGTTGTGAAATTGACGTCAATAAATCTGATTTAATAAAAGGATTTTTGTGAAACCTGATTGATCAGACCTTCACCCCCTGCAAGTTCCCCTCCGAGCCATTCACCATCCTGACTTGGAAGTATATCACTGTTCCTTTAGCATCAGTGGGTCAAAATCCTGGAGCACCCTTCCCCCATGGCATTGTGGGAGACAATGACAGCTCACCCCCCACCTTCTCCAGGACAGCAGGGATGGGAATAATTGCTGGCTCAGTTGGTGGCACCCACATTCCATAAATGAATAATAAGGGGAAAAATCCAGGGAATCCTCTTGCCTGCATTATTTATTGATGCAGCATATTTAATTGGCTCACGTATAACAGTCTGGGAATTCCCACCTCACTGGTCAGTGTGTGGAGCTGCAGAAGGCAAGACACAAGGCAGATTTAGACATGCTGTTTGTAAAACAGCTCTGATCTGAAAGGCTTCTCAAACTGTTTTAACCTCCACAACATCTGGCTAATGTAAACAGCTTTAACTAAAAGGGGAGGGGTCCTTTTTAACTTAGCCCTTCAAGGGACTTTTGTTCTGTGCTAAAAAGAAAGAAAGTGGCAGAGATTCACTCCCACGTATCTCATCCCGCTGTCTCAGACTCTTGCTGCTGCAGCTACTATTACTGATGTAGTTTGAACACTCTTAACATGATCACTGCAGCTCCTTCCCATTGACTGGATGTAGTCATTATCCCATGACCTTCACTGCCCTCATGTAGATTTACCTCCTGGTAGCAGCACACTGAACACGCAAGCCCGGGAGGCAGCTGGGATAAAGACAGTTTGTGAGTGTGGCTGAGTGGGCTTGGCAATAGTCTTTTCTGCTTCACCTCAAAGTTTTCATTTCAAAAAATAAGGCTTCCTTCTTGTTAAGGACAAGTAACACTTGTATCATCAAAGTGGCGATGGCGTAGTGGTATTGTCACTGGACTGTTAATCCAGAGATCCAGGTAATGTCCTGGGGACCAGATGTGAATCCCACCACAGCAGATGGGGAATTTGAATTCAATAAAAATCTAGTCCCGAGATGACCATGAATCGAATGGGGTGGCTCAGTGGTTAGCGCTGCTGCCTCACAGCACCAGGGACCCAGGTTCAATTCCAGCCAGGACGACTGTCTGTGTGGAGTTTGCAAATTCTCCCCGTGTCTGCGTGGGTTTGCTCCGGTTTCCTCCCACAGTCCAAAGGTGCGCAGGCTAGATGAATTGGCCACGCTAAATTGTCCACAGTGTTCAGGGATGTGTAGGTTAGATGCATTGGTCAGGGGTAAATGTAGGATAATAGGGGAGCGGAATGGGTTTGGATGGGATACACTTTGCAGGGTCGGTGTGGACCTGTTGTGGAATGGCCTGTTTCCACACTGTAGGGATTCCATGATTCTATGATTAATGCAGCAGCACAGTAGGTCACATCTTGTGTCTGTTGAGGTCAATCACCAGCAACTGGATAGAGGTATGGAGGAAGCTTTAGGTTTTACATATATTAACCTTTCACTTTTATATTTAGACATCAGTACTGGATCAGCACAAATTTATTCCAGCTCTTGCCAGTATAAGTTTGTACTGTCACATTTAGAATTGATGCTGTCTGTAAACTTGCTGCACTAAATAAAGCTCCTTATCTCTGGAACTGATAGAGTGCCATCATTGACAGGAAGCCCTTTACAGTGTGTCTACTTACAGTCCAGAATGGACAGAAAGCTGTTCACTCCTCACCTGAGATCCATGTCAAAGGTGCTCCGAGCCCTTGACACGGAGTGGTTCTACGCTGACGATGCCACACTAACATTCCACACTGAGAAACAGCTGCAGCAGCAAATGGACAGACTCTCTCTCTCTCTCACGCTGAGAAAGGGTTTGGTTTGACCATCAGCTTCAGGAAGGCAAAGGTTATGCTCCAGGATGTTGCCATTGTCAATGCTGACAGATGACATAATGTGACCCTGGAGGGTGTCGATAGTTTCACATCGCTCCACAGTCACCAGCAATCTATCACTTGATGCTGAAAGCTCACTCCCATCACAAACACTGCAGCTGCTATGCCTGAGCTGAGTGTGTGTGTGAGAGAGAGAGAGTAACAACAACAGAGACTGCAGAGAACATGACACAGAGTTTACCAAACCTGCTTCCTCAGTGCACTCCTGTAAAGTGCTGAGACCTAGACAGTATCTGTTTGGCAGGAGAAAAGGCTGAACAGTTTCAGAGGACAGCACTCAGTACAATACAGGAACAGACCCTTTGGCCCACCAAGCCTGTGCCATAACATGACATTTCTAAACTAAAAAGTGTTTGCCTCTACACAGTCGCTATCCCTCTATTCCTTACCTATTCATATAGCTGTCAAATGCCTCTTAAATATTGCCTGTGTATCTACTACTAACCCGTTTGGCACTGGATTCCAGGCACTTACCACACAGTGTAAAAAAAACTGCCTCTTACCTCCTTTAAATTTTCCTCTTTTTCCCTTAAACCTATGTTCTCCAGTAATTGATATTTCCATCCTGGGAAAAAGACACCCATGCCTCTCAATTTTGTAAAATTCTATCGGGTTTCCCCTCCACCTCCACCGTTCAAGTGAAAACAAACCAAGTTTGTCCAATCTCTCCTCGTAGCTAATACCCTCCAAATCAGGCAATATCCTGGTATGCCATTTCTGTACCCTCCAAGTCTTTTTGGCAGTGTGGCAATCAGAACTGCACACAATATTCCAATTGTAGCCTAATTAAAGTTCTATACAGCTGCGACATGACTTGCCAATTGTTATACTCTGTACCTCGCTAGATGAAGGCAAACATGCCGCATGCTTTCTTGACCTCCATATCTCCTTGTGTTGCTACTTACAGGGACCTATATGCTGGATCCTTCTGTATGTTAATGCTTCTAAAGTTTCTGCCATTTACTGTATCCTTCCCATCTGATTGGACGTTCCAAAATGCATCACCACGCATGATTCAGATTAAGTTCCATTTGCCACTTCACCTCTCCCAAGTCTCCAGCCTATCGATGTGCTACATCTTCAGGCAATCCTCCTCACTATCTGCAGCTCCCCCAATCTGTTGTTCACAAATTTACTAATCAAACTATCTACCAGTATATTAATATGTATTACATACAACAGGGGTCCCAGCAATGTGGAACACCATTGGTCACATCTACAGTCAGAAAACACCGTTTCACTGCTACTCTCACCATGTGACTTCATCTTCTGTGTCAGTAGACGAGAGAGACTTATCAAAGACCTTGCTAAAGCTCATGGAGACAACATCCTCCACCCTGCTCTCAATCATCTTTATCATTTCCTCAAATATTCAATCAAGTTTGTGAGACATGACTTCCCTTCTCAAAGCCACGCTGCCTATCAGTAATAAGTCCATATTTTTTCCAAATGTGAGTAAATTCTATCCCTAAGAATTTTTTCCAATAATTTCCCTACCACTGATGTAAGGCCTGTAATTTCCTGGATTATCCCTGTTGTGCCTCTTAAACAAAGGAACAACTTTGGCTAGTCTCCAGTCTGACCAGAGCGGATGCAAAGATTTCATACCAGGCACCAGTAATTTCCTCCCTCAGTATTCTGGGATAGATCCCATCAGGTCCTTAGGATTTGCCTACCTTAATGCTTTTCGAAACACCCAACACCACCTCCTTTTATATATTGACATGTCCTTTGATATTCTAGGATTCCTCTCGACTCACCATCCATCATGTCCTTCTCCTTTGTGAATTAATTGTATTTGTTAAAGACCTCAGCCACTTCCTCTGGCTCCATGCATAAATTCCCTCGTTCATCCTTTAGCGAACCTACCTTTTCCCTAGCTACCCGGTTTCTCCTTATATATGTATAAAATGCCTTGGGTTTTTCCTTAATTCAGTTTGCCATGGACATTTCACGGCTCCTTATAGCCCTCCTAACTCCTTGTTTACGTTCCTTCCTGCTTTATTTATATTCTCTATCTTCAGTTTCCTAAACCTTACTTATGCCTCCTTTTCCTTTCTGACTAAACTCTTTATTTCTCTTGTTCCCAAATCCTGCCATCCTCATCTAATGAGCTAATGGACAGCGATAAGTTATGGTATTTCAGCAGTGGGGGTTTGAATTTTTATTCCTATCCACAATGCCATGATAGATTGACTAAAATAAATCTGTTCTATTGAAAATAATACATACACTCCCTGCCTTCACTTTAGTCCTCCCAATCGTGTATACATTTTTATTGTATTTAGTGGAAGTGCAACATCACCTTCACATATCCTCAAAGGTCCTGGATCGTGATATTTCTACCAGCACACACTCAATGCTAAACCAATGACATCTGTGCTGGCTCACAGATATCACAGAATCCTCACAGTGTAGAAGCAGCTATTCAGACTACTGAGTTCACATCAAACCTCTGAACAGCATCCCACATTGCTATCCTATACATGTAACTCTGCATTTCCCATTACCAATCCATCTAACCCGCACATCTTTGAACTGTGGGAGGAAATCCACACAGACATGGGGAGAACGTGCAAATTCCACACAGTCACCTGAGATTGGAAATGAACCTGTGTCCTTAGTGCAGTGAGGTAGCAGTGGTAACCACTAGCTATGGGGTCACCACCCACACCGGTGTCCTGTTTCAGGGATATGGTAAGAGAGCTATGAAGGTGGTGGACACTGACAGCTGGGAGACAGTCACTTTCATCTGTGACCTCTGGAGGATGTGATTTGCAGGAAATTAGGATAAATCAAAATAAATACAAAAACTGCTGGAAAATCAGCATTTCTGGCAATATATGTGGAGAGAGAACCAGAGTTAATGTTTTGAATTCAATATGATGTTTCCGCAGAATTGGAAAGCTGATCTGGCTGTGAAAAGGAATGTGAAAATAGGTCATCAAATCTTCCACCCTCATCGCACTGTCTTTGGAAACATATGTGACTGAACCACCTCACAGTGGAGCTCTTGGCATACACCAAACAGTGTTTAACCCAGAATCAACAACAATATGCAAACCATTGCCTCTCAGGGATGGAATGACAAAGATGTGAAATATGTTCTTGCATTTTGTGTGATTTTACTGGAGACTGATTGACTGACAGTTTCAGATATTCCAACCAGAGTTCTCAACTAGCACCATTGGGCTGGAATGGGGAATTGGTTGTTATTTTAAATGTTTTGGCATTTTGTGTTATTTAATGGATTTATAAGTTAGTAACTTATTAAAGAAAAAGTCAAATATTTTGTATGATTATGTAATTGGTGGAAAGACACTCCATTATAGCACTGCCAGAATATTAGAAACAGTGGCCAAGTGATATTTGATCAGCTCACCTGGAATTTGTCAAACCAACGTTGGGGAATGGACTTCCTGCAGATATTATTCAGTATTATTATTTATTTGGTTGTTTTAAAGAAAACCTTTCAATCATTCTGAGCTCTGAAAATTGTTGAAATTGACATAATGTTGGGAACCAGGAACTTTCTGCAGCGGGTCCGGTTTCCGGACGAACAGAAATCAGTGTCACACACACAGCCCGGTAACCGGAAATGCTCGGGGGAGGGGGAGGGGTACAACCAGCAGAACGGAGAGTGAGGTAAAAACAACTGGCGCTAGAGAAATGCACAACATATCCCGGGGACTCGGGGAAAACTGGGAAACGGGAGGAAGGCGGGAACTGCACCCACTCCCTCAGCACTGACCCTCCGACAGTGCGGCACTCCCTCAGCACTGACCCTCCGACAGTGCCCACTCCCTCAGCACTCACCCTCCGACAGTGCGGCACTCCCTCAGCACTGACCCTCCGACAGTGCGGCACTCCCTCAGTACTGACCCTCCGACAGTGTGGCACTCCCTCAGTACTGACCCTCTGACAGTGCGGCACTCCCTCAGCACTGACCCTCCGACAGTGTGGCACTCCCTCAGTACTGACCCTCTGACAGTGCGGCACTCCCTCAGCACTGACCCTCCGACAGTGCGGCACTCCCTCAGCACTGACCCTCCGACAGTGCGGCACGCCCTCAGCACTGCGCGAAGATGGTTGTAACTGTTGTAATGTGGGAAATACAGCAGCCGGTTCATAAAATGCAAGTTGCCAGAACAACAATGTGATCATGATCCGAATAGCTGTTGTAGTGAACATAGAACATTACAGCACAGTACAGGCCCTTCGGCCCTCAATGTTGAGCTTATCTGTGAAACTAATCTGAAGCCCATCTATCCACCACTATCCCATTATCATCCATATGTTTATCCAATGACCATTTAAATGCCCTTAAAGTTGGCGAATCTACTCGTGTTGCAGGCAGTGCGTCCCATACCCTGACTACTCTCTGTGTAAAGACACTACATCTGATATCTGTCCTATATCTATCACCCCCTCAATTTAAAGCTATGCCCTCTCCTGCTCACCGTCACCATACTTGGAAAAAGGCTCTCCCTGTCCACCCTATCTAACCCTCTGATTATCTTATATGTCTCTATTAAGTCACCTCTCAACCTTCTTCTCTCTAACAAAAACAGCCTCAAGTCCCTCAGCCTTCCCTCCATACCAGGCAACATCCTAGTAAATCTCCTCTGCACCCTTTCCAAAGCTCCCACATCCTTCTTATAATGCGGTGACCAGAACTGTACAATAACTCCAACTGTGTTTTGTACAGCTGCAACATGACCTGATGGTTCCAAAACCCAATCCCTCTACCAATAAAAGCTAACACTGTATGCTTTTTTAACAACCCTGTCAACCTGAGTGGCAACTTTCAGGGATCGATGCACATAGACACAGAAATCTCTCTGCTCATCTACACTACCAAGAATCTTACTGTTAGCCCAGTACTCTGCACTCCTGTTACTCATTCCAAGCTGAATCACCTCACACTTTTCTGCATTAAACTCCATTTGCCACCTCTCAGCCCAACTCTGCAGCTTATCTATGACCCTCTTAATCTTGCAACATCCTTCCGCACTGTCCACAATTCCACCTACCTTAGTGTCATCCATAAATTTACTAACCCATCCTTCTACGCCCATATCCAGGTCATTTATAAAAATGACAAACAGCAGTGGCCCCAAAACAGATCCTTGCGGGGATATCAATTGATGGATAAGTAATGGACAGGAGACGGGAAAATTCCCATCTGTTCTTCAGTTAAGATTGTAAGAATTTTAATATCCACATGGGAGGACAGGTGTGCCCTTTGGTTGAATATCTCATTGAACAGAGCAGTGATCCCTTGGTCAAGCCTCGATTATGTGTACAAGCCTGTAGACTGACTGCCAGAACGTCTTATTCTGGGGTTAGAGTGCTACACAATGTGCCACAGCTGACATCCAGGTCTGGCAGATGGAGTACGTTGTTAGAAAATATAAACTTGTCTGTTTTGTAGAATAAAAAAAACATATTATTTCAATGGAGAGAAGTTGCAGAACTCAGTGGTACAAAGGGATCTGGGTATCCCGGTACATGAATCACAAGACATTAGCCTGCAGGAACAACAAGTGATTAAGGAGGCAAATGCAATGTTGTCATTTATCACAAAAGGTATGTGATATAAAAATAGGGCATTGATGAAACCATAACTGGAATGGTATGTGCAATTTTGGTCTCCTTTTTTAAGAAAGGCTATAAATGCATGAGAAGCAGTCTGTAAGATAAAGGAGAGAAGTAGACCTTTTGACCCATTGAATCTGCGCTACCACTCAGTGAGATGATGGCTGATCTGATCATTCTCAACTCCACTTTCCTGCCTTTTCCCAGAACTCTCGAATCCCTTCATGATTAAAAATTTGTCTATCTCATCCTTGAATATCCTTAATGACCCAGCTGTGACAGCCCTTTGTGGTGAAGAATTCCACAGGTTCCCTCCCAGAGAAGAAATTCCTCTTCAGCTCTCTCTTAACTGGATCACCCCTTATTCTGAATTATGGCCTCTTGTCTTCGACACTTCCAAAAGGTGGAGAAAAAAGCCTTTCTGCATCCTAACTCTACTCAGTCAAACTCCCAAAGAATCTTTAGACTGCTGGATGGGCCTCTTTAACTTCAAATAATGGTGATCTTGCTCTGTACACCTCCTGTGTTGCCATAACATAGTACATTCCAGCGTAGTACAGGCCCTTTGGCCCTCGATGTTGCACCAACCTATGGAACTAATCTGAAGCCCAACTGACCTACACTATTCCATTACCATCCATATGTTTATCCAATTACAATTTAAATGCCCTTAAAGTTGGTGACTCTACTACTGTTGCAGTCAGTGCAAGCAGAAGTAAGGCACACCCTAACTTCTCTCTGAGTAAAAAAACTACCTCTAACCTCTGTCCTATATCTATCATCCCTCAATTTAAAGCTCTGCCCCCTTGTGCTCACCGTCACCAGGCTCTCCCTGTCCACCCTATCTAACCCTCTGATTATCTTGTATGTCTATTAAGTCACCTTTAGAGTGGTGCTGGAAAAGCACAGCAGGTCAGGCAGTATTTAAGGAGCAGGGAAATCAACCTTTCGGGCAAAAGCCCTTCATCAGGAAATTCCTGCTCCTTGGATGCTGCTTGACCTGCTGTGCTTTTCCAGCACCGCTCTAATCTCCAGCATCTGCAGTACCCACTTCCGTCTATTAAGTCACCTCTCAACCTTCTTATTTCGAGCAAGAACTTCCTCCAATCCCTCAGCCTTCCCTCCAGACCAGGCAACATCCTGGTAAATCTCCTCTGCTCCCTTTCCAAAGCTTCCGCATCCTTCCTATAATGCGGTGACCAGAACTGTACACAATACTCCAAGTGCGGCCGCACCAGAGTTTTGTACAGCTGTAGCATGACCTCATGGTTCCGAAACTCAACTGTCTCTACTAATAAATGCTAACACACCGTATGCCTTCTTAACAACCCTATCAACCTGGGTGGCAACTTTCAGGGATCTATGCACATGAACATTGAGATATCTCTGTTCATCTACACTACCAAGAATCTTTCCATTAGCCCAGTACTCTGTATTTCTGTTGCTCCTTCCAAACGGAATCACCTCACACTTTTCCACATTAAACTTGATTTGCTACCTCTCAGCCCAGCTCTGCAGCTTATCTATGTCCCTCTGTAACCTGCAACATCCTTCCGCACTATCCACAACTCCACCGACTTTAGTGTCATCTGCAAATTTACTAACCTATCCTTCTACGCCCTCATCCAGGTCATTTATAAAAATGACAAACAGCATTGGCCCCAAAACAGATCCTTGCGGTACACCACTGGTAATTGAACTCCAGGATGAACCCTTCCCGTCAACCACCACCTTCTGTCATTTTTCAGCTCGCCAATTTCTGATCCAAACCGCTAAATCACCCTCAATCTCATGCCTCCGTATTTTGTACAATAGCCTACTGTGGGGGACCTTTATCAAACGCCTTACTGAAATCCATATACACCACATCAACCGCTTTACCCTCATCCACCTGTTTGGTCACCATCTCAAAGAACTCAGTAAGGCTTACGAGGCACGACCTACCCTTCACAAAACTGTGCTGACTATCCCTAATCAACTTATTCCTCTCAAGATGATTATAAATCCTATCTCTTATAGACCTTTTCCAACACTTTACCCACAACTGAAGTAAGGCTCACTGGTCTATAATTCCCAGGGTTGTCTCTACTCCCCTTCGTGAACAAGGGAACAATATTTGCTATCCTCCAGTCTTCTGGCACAATTCCTGTAGACAATGGCAACATAAAGATCAAAGCCAAAGGCTCTACAATCTCCTCCCTGACTTCCCAGAGAATCCTGGGATAAATTCCATCTGGCCCAAGGGATTTATCTATTTTCACACTTCCCAGAATTGCTAACACCTCCTCCTTGTGAACCTCAATCCCATCTAGTCTAATAGCCTGTGTCTCAGTATTCTCCCCAACAACATTATCTTTTTTCTGTGTGAATACTGACAAAAAGTATTCATATAGCGCCTCTCCTATCGCTTCAGACTCCATGCACAACTTCCCAGTGCTGTCCTTGACTGGCCCTCATCTTACCCAAGTCATTCTTTTACTCGTGACATATCTTTAGGGTTTTCCTTGATCCTTCCTGTCAAAGACTTCTCATATCCCCTCCTGGCTCGTCTTAGCTCTCTCTTTAGGCCCTTCCTGGCTAACTTGTAATTCTCAAGTGCTCTAACTGAGCTTTCACGTCCTAACATAAGCCGCCGCCTTCCTCTTGACAAGAGATTCAACTTCTTTAGTAAACCACGGCTCCCTCACTCGACCACTTCCTCCCTGCCTGACAGGTACATACTTACCAAGGACACGCAGTAGCTGTTCCTTGAACAAACTCCACATTTCAATTGTCACCTTGTATACATCACTCTGTCTCGGCACCCTGTCATCTGTCTGTCCTTGTACTCTGTGAACTGCCTGTACAGCTCCCAAAACAATGGTTTTCTCTGTACTTAGGTAAATGAGAACAATAAATCAAATCAAATCAAATCTTATATGTTATAAACATGTCATTTTTCTTAACTCCACTGAGTATAGGCACATTTTCCTCAACTTCTCCACCTAAGACAATTCCTTCATACTTGGGATTAATCTAGTGAACCTTCTCCGGACTGTCTCCAATGCCATCTTATCTTCAAATTGGGACCAAACAGTTTGTAGTTTTCTGGTATAGTATTGACTTGTGTCTTATATAATTTTAGCAAGCCCTCCTTACTTTTATACTCTTTGAAGAAAGGCTAATGTTAAAATTGTCTTTTACCTATTAACTGCTGAACTGTATGATAGCTTCTTCTGATCCACACATGAGGACTTACAAATTCCTCTAAGCAGTAGCTTTCCACAATCTTTCTCCATTCAAAATCTTCTGCTTTTCCTGTCAAAGTGCAAAACCTCTCATTTTCCCACATTATGTTCCACCTGCTAAGATTATGGCCACTGTTTAACCTCTGTATGTACCCCTTTGCGCACACTCTGTCTCAGCCCTTGTCTTCCCACCTGTTTGCATAGATTGAGAGAAGGTTCCCTTGACTGATACCTGGGATGGGAGGCTTGCCTTTTGAGAAAAGGAGGGCTTGGAGTTGCAGGTGAGAAGAATGAGAGGTTTTCCCCGGAGCGTCGGAGGCCGAGGGGTGACCATGTGGAGGTTTATAAAATCATGAGGGACATGGATAGGATAAATAGACAACATCGTTTCCCTGGGGTGGGGGAGTCCAGAACTAGAGGGCATAGGTTTAGGGTGAGGGGGGAAAGATATAAAAGAGACCTAAGGGGCAGCCTTTTCACACAGAGGGTGGTACGTATATGGAATGAGCTGCCAGAGGAAGTGGTGGAGGCTGGTACAATTACAACATTTAAAAGGCATTTGGATGGGGACATGAATAGGAAGGGTTTGGAGGGATATGGGCCAGGTGCTGGCAGGTGGTACTAGATTAGGTTAGGATCTCTGGTCGGCATGGACCGAAGGGTCTGTTTCCGTGCTGTACATTCCTATGGCTCTATGACTCTTAAGTTTATAAGTCCTGCTAAGATTTGTTTTTCCAAAATGGAGCACCTCACATTTATCTGAATTAAACTCCATCTGCTACTCCTCAGCCCATTGGCCCATCTGGTCCAGATCCTGTTGTAATCTGAGGTAACCTTCTTCGCTGTCCACTACATCTCCAAGTTTGGTGTCATCTGCAAACTTACTAACTGTACCTCTTATGTTCACATCCAAAACATTTATATAAATGACAAAAAGTAGAGGACCCAGCACCGATCCTTGTGGCACTCCACTGGTCACAGGCCTCCAGTCTGAAAAACAACCCTCCACCATCACAGCAAATACATGTACATCCTGTCCCTCAGGAGTCTCTCCAGCAACTTGCCCACCACCGACGTTAGGCTCACTGGTCTATAGTTCCCTGGCTTGTCCTTACCACCTTTCTTAAACAGAGGCACCATGTTAGCCAACCTCCAGTCTTCCAGCAACTCATCTATGACTATTGATGATACAAATATCTCAGCAAGAGGCCCAGCATCACTTCCCTAGCTTCCCACAGAGTTCTAGGGTACACCTGATCAGGTCCCGGGGATTTATTCAGGACAACCAGCACTTCATTCCCTGTATTATGGGCATTTTTTAAGATGTCACCATCTATTCCCCTACATTCTATATCTTCCATGTCCTTTTCCACAGTAAATACTGATGCAAAATACTCGTTTAGTATCATCCCCATCTTCTGCGGCTCCACACAAAGGCCGCCTTGCTGATCCTTAAGGGGCCCTATTCTCTCCCTAGTCAAAGTGGTGTCCTTCCTCATCTGTATGTAAGGATACTAGTGAGAGAGGGTCATGTTGTTTTGTGGCTAGTTGATGTTCATGGATCCTGGTGGCTAGTTTTCTGCCTGTTTGTCCAATGTAGTGTTTGTTACAGTCCTTGCACAGTATTTTGTAAATGACATTAGTTTTGCTTGTTGTACGTATAGGGTCTTTCAAGTTCATTAGCTGCTGTTTTAGTGTTTTGGTGGGTTTGTGGGCTACCATGATGCCAAGGGGTCGGAGTAGTCTGGCAGTCATTTCCGAGATGTCTTTGATGTAGGGGAGAGTGGCGAGGGTTTCTGGACACGTTGTGTCGGCTTGTTTGGGTTTGTTGCTGAGAAATCAGCAGATACAGAGAAATCAGGCAGAAAACTAGCCACCAGATACATGAACACCAACTCGCCACAAAACAACATGACCCTCTCTCACTCATATCCTCACATACAGATGAGGAAGGACACCACTTCGACTGGGACAACATATCCATCGTAGGACAAGCCAAACAGAGACATGCATGAGAATTCCTAGAAGCTTGGCATTCCAACAGGAACTCTATCAACAAACACAGTGACTTGGATCCCATTTGAGAAAAAGAACAGGAAATGGCATCACAAACCCAAGGAAACCTAAACACAAAAATAAAAAGCTGACTATATCACCAGCGCTTCACCAGAGGCTCACTGATGATGTTACCTGGTATGGTGACAAACGTCTGAAAATGAACCTTCCAGCTCAGCAAGCAAACTTACATCCAGAACCTCAACCTGAGCTACAAATCTTCTCAAAACTCACTAATGGTCAGTGAATATTTTTAAGAGATAGGTAGGTAGATTTTTGATTCGTAAGTTGATGATTGCCCATAATGGGTGGAAATGTCAGGTTGCGGTCACAGTCACATCAACCATTATCTTACTGAGTAATGCAGCATGCTGAAGGAATGATAGCCCTCCTCTTAACTCATACATGATTGAAATTACACTCCCAGTTTGGTCACGTATACTGTACCCTCCATCAGAAAACATCAAATCACTACCTTACAGAGTATCACTGCTTACTCTCTCAGCTCAGCGTATCATTAACAATAGGGCATTAGGAATTATTCATTACATTTGGAGCCAGATTGTTCTGCCTAGAATTGATAAACTGCTGTTTCAGAAAAATATGGTCATTATTTAAGACTATGGTCATTATTTCACTGGAATGCAGTTGGCATTACGCAGTGCAGTGTTTGGATATCTAGTTGTGTTTTATAAAGGAGGTGGTGACTGATACTACAACATCTTTCTTTTAGATGTTTGATATAATCTTTGGAACAAACGACAATGGGTCGCAGTCGTTCGAGAGAAGATTTGCGAACTAGGAGTGAAGGTGGATCGAGAAGTAAAGTTAAGAAAAAGGAAGAAAAGAAGAAAAGGAAGCGAAGCAGCAGGAGCCCCGCTGTGTCTCACAAACACTCCCGAAGCTCAGCTCGGGGACTCCGCACGGCTGAGCTAACCACACCTGAAAATCCAATCAAACCAAAATGCCATTTGTCATCTTCAACATTATCCTCCTCTTCGTCTTCAGGGAAAGGAAAGCATCAAAAAAGGAGTCACCGTTCAAAAAGGAAAAAAGATAAAGCTAGGAAAAGAAAGAAAAAAAGGGAAAAGGAGAAAAGAAAAGTGTTGACAGTGAAGCCATCGCAGGAACCTCCCGGTGAAGGCAGGATTTCAAGTGAGGCAGTGACTGAGTGTTTGGAAGCAGAACATACTGAAAAAGGTAGTGCTGTATCGTCACGGGACTCTGTAGCGTCTGTTCGTGTTTGTTTAACAGAGTTAAAACAGAGCATGTGTGGTCAAGGTGAATTTGTTTTTCACAGCAAGTGTTTCTACACACACGAGGTGTGACTCAGATGGAGCTTGGGCCTGACCAAGTCAAACTGTTGGATTCCAGTTTTATTATAAATCCAAAACTAAATGATAATAACAACTTCCAATCGCAGTCATGTGTGTACAGACGCTGTGCTCAATTTTCAATTTTCCTTTAAAACGGTGCAAATGAAAAGGACAGCAAATGTTATAACATGTGTTTACCTTGCTGTAGCACACGCATGTTGTGTTTACCTTGCTGTAGCACACGCATGTTGTGTTTACCTTGCTGTAGCACACGCATGTTGTGTTTACCTTGCTGTAGCACACGCATGTTGTGTTTACCTTGCTGTAGCACACGCATGTTGTGTTTACCTTGCTGTAGCACACGCATGTACCTCGCTCGAACTAATGTCACTTTTAGTTGTTACAGATGAACAGAAAACTCGAATTCAGGCCATGCGACCAATGACAAAGGAGGAGTGGGAAGCCAGGCAAAGTGTCATTCGGCGGGTTGTGGATCCGGAGACTGGCAGGTCAAGGTAAAGTTAATGGGTTAACCCTGAACAGGTCGAGGTAAAGTTAATGGATTAACTCAGAGCAGGTCAAGGTAAGGTCAGTGGATTAAACTAATGTGATCACATTTTACTTTGAAGATTTGCAGATTATCAAGCAGCTCTCAGTAAAAACTACATGGAAGTGATGTCAGTTACCTGTGACATTGTGGAATTTCACTTCCTTTCGAAGATTCACTGTAATGTCCTTGATGAGGTGGAGTCTGGTGTGACCTGCAGGTCATGGTAGGGAATCACATCTGGCAGCACCTGGATGCTAATGATTTCACAGCAGATCTGCCCCTCAAAAGATCTGTAATTTTAAAACAACTGAAGAACACTTTTTGTGTATTTTATTTAGGAAGTTGAATGGAAAATACATAGGAGAAAATGTTTCTTTTATGATTGATAAGGAAATAATTGAACCTTAACCCCATATCTTGCAGAGATAATCCAATCCAAAGAAAACAGTCAAGTTGAGATCTGTAATAACTGTGGTTTCAGTTGGTGGCACTGTTTATCACACACTGATTGCAGTGAGTTCTAATAGAAGGATTGAACTTCACTCCAAAGTGTTCTACTTTTCAGTGTGTTCTGGGATTTATCTGCTGCTGCTAGATCTGCATGACTCAAAAAGAATGTCAAAGAGTGGGGCTTGTGTTGCATGCATTTCCCTGGGAGAACAGTGTGACATAAAGGAATTCACAACTTCCATGATCATGACCATCTTCACATCAGCCAAGAGAGAGGAGTTAGTTCTGAATGGTAAGAGGAATTTACATTCCCTCATAACTCATCCAGTGAGGGTGACAGGGACAGTCTGATGGTCGTTCACACCGACTGCATTTTAACCTGTAATTCCAAATTGGAGCTACAGTCCCCACTCGCCCAGACTGAGACAGTGCTGAGTTTCAAACCTCAATGCTGCATGATGTACTCCCACCAAGGAGTTGCTCATGTGTTGACATCAGTACAATACTTCTGCAACAGAGAAGATTGCGTAGGGTAAACCTTCCAAATATAGTGGTTTAATTCAAAGTCTTTGTCGTATTGTGTTCATCTGAGCAATTTGAAATGTTGCTGATGATCAGAATAGAGTGTGTTGGAACATCACAAATAAGAACTAAAATAGACCATTCAGTCCCTCGACCCTGCTCTGTATTTCAGTAAGACCGTGGCTGATCTGATTAAAATGAAGACCTGTGTTTATATCTTCGTAACTACCAGAGATCTCAAAGCATTTTACAACCAACAGCATCTGACTTAGAGGAAGGAAGTGAATGTACTGAAACCACATTTGCAGATGACGCAAAAATAGGTGGAAAGGCAAGTTGTGAGAGGGATACAAATAGTTTACAGAGAGATATCAATAGGTTAAATAAGGGAGCAAAACAAACTGTGAAATGGAGTATAATGTGGGAAAATGTGAAGTTCTTCGTTATGGAAGGGAGAACAAAAGAACAGAATATTATTTAAACAGAGAAAAACTGCAGAAAACTGCGACACAAAGGGACTTGGGAGGGGCGGGAGACTTGTACACTGAATACAGGAAGCTATCACCCAGGGGCAGCAGGTAATCAGGCAGGGCTATGGAATGTTGGGCCTTACTTCAAGGGGGTCGGAGTATAAGGGTATGAAGTCTTACTGCAACTGGACAAGGTGCTGGGGAGACCACATCGGGAGCACTGTGAGCAGGTTTGGTCTTCTGTTTAGGAAAAGATATAACTTTATTGGATACAGCTCAGAGAAGGTTCACTGGGATGATCCCAGGCCTGGAAGGATTATCTTCTGTGTAAAGGCTAAACAGGCTGGGGGGTGAGAAGAATGAGAGGTGATCACACTGAAAGATATCGGGTTGTTAAGGGGCTTGACAGGGTCACGCTGAGAGGATGCTTCTCCCCATGGGAGGGTCTCGGACCAGAGGGCACAGTCTCAGAATAAAGGGGCACCAATTTCACTCTGGGATCAGGAGAGCTGAGAGTCTGTGGGGACAGAGTCTTTGAGGCTGAGACAGATTCTTAATCAGTCGGAGAATCAAGGGTTATGGGGAAGGATCAGGAAAGTGGACATGAGGAATCTCAGTTCAGCTGTGAGTCTGTTGAATGGCCGGCTTCTGTTCAATTTTAGAGTCTAACCAAAGAAAAACTTTTAAATGTAGTTACTGGTATAATGTAGGAAACATGCGAGCTAATTATATGAAGCAAGATATGATAATGACCAGATACATTGAAGGATAAGTATTGGTCAGTAATTCTCCCTGTTTCTTTGAAATTTGCTAAGGAATCTTTATGTGTTTACTCAAGTAAAGAGTTGGCACCTCTCTTTACTGTCTCCACCTGAAAGGTGGCACCTCTGATAGTGTGGCATTCCTTCAGTACTGCATTGATGGGTCTGCCTGGATATTGGAGCTCAAATCTGGGAATGGGATTCAATCTAAAACCTTGTAATTTAGAGACACGAATGCTGTCAGCTAAGCCATAGCTAACCCATAACCATAACTGTGGGGCTTTCCTGTCCTGCTCAGATAGCCAATAGGATTAAGTTTGCTTGGTAAACTTAAGTTTGCTTGGTAACGGAAACCCATGTTCCTATGCTGCAAGCATTGATAAACAGGTCTCCATGTGTTAGAGTGAAGATTTTTCTTTAAACGGGGTAATAACGCTGCTTTTATTGCTTCTGGATAAATATAAAATCTAAAAATTAAGCAAATGTGTTAACTTGTATTTTAAATCACTTTGTAGGATGATTAAAGGTGATGGCGAAGTTCTGGAAGAAATTGTTAGCAGAGAGAGACATAAAGAAATAAATAAGGTAAAAAAAAAGCTCCTGGCTTGAACTTTTCTGAAGGTCATTTTGAGTGAGATTTTGATGATCACTCATTGCGCAACAGAAAGTGGTTTCAGTGAGCTGAGTTTTTTTCCTTGTTTTAACTTTTGCAGTTTTATAGTAGTACTCCCTGTGGAGATCATCTTGGGAAATTTTGAGTGATGTCAGTTAAAAGCTTTCCCAAAAAAGCATTCCTTCTCCTATCCTTTGTCAGCCAAGTGGCGCAGCGGGAGTGTCCTGGACCCATCACCCAGAGGTCAGTGGATCGAAACCATCCTCTGCTGTTGCTCAATATTTCATTGAGCAGCTTTCCTTTGGGGTGGCATGGTGTCTCAGTGGTTAGCACTGCTGCCTCACAGTGCCAGGGTCCCAGGTTCGATTCCAGCCTCGGACGACTGTCTGTGTGGAGTTTGCACGTTCTCCGCGTGTCTGCGTGGGTTTCCTCCGGGTGCTCTGGTTTCCTCCCACAGTCCAAAGATCTGCAGTTCAGGGTGAACTGGCTATGTTAAATTGCCTGTAGTGTTAGGTGCATTAGTTAGGGGGAATGGGTCTGGGTGGGTTACTCTTCGGAGGGTCAATGTGGACTTGCTGGGCCGAAGGGAAATCTAGGGAATCTAATCTAATCTAATCTAATCTAATCATATATGTACCTGCAGCTGGGAATCTCCTTGCCTTTTTATTCCAAAGTAGCACAGAATAAATGTTTCCGTTGAGTAAAGGGACATCAGATGGGAAAGTTGAAGTTCTGTTCTGTCAACTGGCTAGCAGGTTACTTTTACTAACCTACTCTACAGCTGTGATGTAGAATAAAGGATCAAAGAAGCTTTATTCAAGGCTCTCGTTCACGACTCTCAGAAACTAGCAAGTCTTAGCATCTGGTATCTCTTGAAGGAGAGGAGACACAACCACTTTTGTAGTTTAACTAAAAATTGTTTTGGTGAAAGATATCTTGGCCTGAGATGGATGCAAGTGCAAATTCACCCGAATCAGAATGGGGCTAAAGAGGTTACATAATGATGATAGTTTACGCAGATTAGACTTGTGTTCCCTTTACTTTAGAAGATTAAGGAGGTCTATTTTAACTTCAGATTATCTTGTTGAAATGCTTTAAGTGGTCAGATTCAATAGAGTCGATACTGTAAAGCAATTTCCTCTGTTGGGAGAATCCCAAACAAGGAGCAGATCTTAAATTTAATGTTATTTATTGGAAGAGAAATCAGAAAGCATTTTTCAGAGAGAGAAGTGGAATCTTAAACTCTTCCCCGAAAAGCCTGTGAATGCTGGGGGACAATTCCAATTTCCAAAACTGAGATTGATAGGAGTTTTGTTTGTAAGAGTATAAGAGATTATCAAACAAAGTTACATGAACTGGGTCAAGGTGCAGCTGATCGATTATCTTTCCAAATGACAGATGGAATCCACAGGATGAACGCTTTCCTCCTGTTTCTGCATGGATGTATGAATGTGAATAATGATTGTGTTTCAGTGTCCAAAGAGATACATCAACAACAGTGGTAACCTTATGTTTAAGGTTTTAGGGAATCATGGAACCATGCAGTGCAAAAGAGGCCCTTTGGCCCATCGAGTCTGCACCAATATGTCAGAAACACCTGACATTCAACCTGATCCCATTTGCCAGCACTTGGTCCACAGCCCTGAATGTTAGGACGTGCTGAGTGATCGTTCAGGTAGTTTTTAGAGGATGTGAGACAACTGGCCTCTTCCACCCTCCCAGGCAGCACTTTCCAGACCGACACCACCTTTCCTTAGATTGCTTCAAGTTAGGTTTTCTTTGGGGATTTCATCGCCATATTTTCTGACGTTATGATACATTGGTAAAACGTAAAAATTGGATCTTAAGTTAGCAAGAAATTAATGTTAAAGCTGTAAAAATATTTTAAAATACCAAAGAACTGCAGATGCTGGAGATCTGAAAGAAAAACTAAAAGTGCTGGTGAAACTCAATGAAGGATAAAGTTGTCATTGTCCTACCAGACCATGCAGCTGCTGTCTCATTATAGAGAGCTGACTGCTAGTGTTTTAACCTGAGGGTCACCGTGCCTCAAGTGAGGAGGAGAGTCCTTCACGGTAACCTCAGCCGGTACAGGAAATGCATCCACACCGCTGGTGTCACTCTGCATCACAAACAAACTGTCCAATCAACTCCCATAGAACGTCACTGGGTCATCTAACATCTGTGGAGAGAAAGACAGGACAACTCTGTTTCTGTCTCCACAGATGCTGCCAGACCTGCTGAGTTTCTCTAGCAGTTTCTCTTTCTATAAACAATACTGTTTGATTGCGATTAGGTCCAATTGTTCCAATAGGTTTCTCCTTAAGGAAGCGTGCAGAGTCCATGGAGAGGGCACTGATTATCAAGAATAAGAACAATATAAACTCGACAACTTCATTAAAATAGAGAATGTTAAGAGATCAGATAGAGGAATTCAAAATGTGGCAAATGTGGAGATATGCTTACCTTTATTGGTCAGTGTTGAGTGTAGGAGTTGGGAGGTCATGTTGCGGCTGTACAGGACATTGGTTAGGCCACTTTTGGAATATTGCGTGCAATTCTGGTTTTCCTGAAACTTGAAAGGGATCAGAAAAGATTTAGAAGGATGTTGCCAGGGTTGGAGGGTTTGAGCTGTGGGGAGAGGCTGAACAGGCTGGGGCTGTTTTCCCTGGAGCGTCGGAGGCTGAGGGGTGACCTTTATAGAGGTTTATAAAATCATGAGGGGCATAGCTATGGTGAATAGATGAGGTCTTTTCCCTAGGGTGGGGGAGTCCAGAACTAGAAGGCATAGGTTTAAGGTGAGAGGGGACCTAAGGGGCAACTTTTTCACGCAGAGGGTGGTGCATGTATGGAACGAGTTGCCAGAGGAAGTGGTGGAGGCTGGTACAATTACAACATGTAAAAGGCATCTGGTTGGGTATATGAATAGGAAGGATTCAGAGGGATGTCAGCCAAATGCTGGCAACTGGAATGAGAACAGTTTAGGATATCTGGTCAGCACGGACGAGTTGGACCGAAGGGTCTGTTTCTATGCTGTATGACGTGAATTAGAAAGGAAGAATTGACAGCCAGCAACATTGCAGTCAGTTAAAAATGAGTGAGACAACAGCGAGGGTGACAGAATCTGTCGAGGCAGATGGACAGGGTAAAACTGTGTGCAAACACTTGAAAGATGGAATAGAATGTTGTAAAATGTAAGGTTCTGTACTTTGTCAGGAACAATAGAAAACATGAATATTATTTAAATAGAGAATGATAGAATTCTTCATCAGGTGGAGAATGAATTGATTTGGAGACCAAGATCCTGAATCTATATGAGGGAAACTGTGGTGATATGAGGCATGAGTTGATCCTGATGGATTGGGAAATGTTACTGAAAGAAATGACAGGGATGGCTAATGGCAAACGTTCAAAGAGAGAATGGATTAACTACCAAAATTATTTATTCCTTTCTATTGTAAGAGTGTAAAGAGAACTGTGGCCAAACTATGGCTTACTTGGGAAGTTAGAGATAATACTTGATGCAAAAAACGAGGCTTTCAAATTGGCAAGAAATAACAGACATGAGGATTGTGAACAGTTAAGAAATCAGCAAAGGATGACCAAGGGATTGACTGGGAAGGGGAAAATGGAGAATGGGAGTATATTTACAGGGAACAGAAATGTCTGTAAACGTTTCTGTCAGTATGTCATGAGAAAAGAAATTGGTAAAAGCTAATGTAGCTCTCTTCCAGTCTGAAACGGGAGAATTTATACTGGGGAGCAAAGACATGGCTAATGAACTGAATTTATCCTTTGCTTCTGTCTTCACACAGGAGGACAGGAATAACGTCCCAGAAATGACGGGGACACGGGGTTTAGACAGAGTGAGGAACTGGAGCCAGTCTGCATTAGTAGAGAAATGGTGTTGGAGAAATTAATGGGAGTGAAGGCTGATAAATCCAAGGGCCTGATAATCTACATCCCAAAGTATTTAATCCATATGGCCATAGAAATGGTGGATGCATTGGTGGTCACCTTCCAAGATTCTTTAGATTCTGGAACAGTTCCTACAGATTGGAGGGAAGCTACTGTATCCCCAGTATTAAAAAACAAGGTAGAGAGATTTAGGGAGTTATAGACCAGTCTGATGTTGGTAGTCAGGAAGATTCTAGAGATCATTAACAAAGATTTTTTAACAGCACGCTTGGAAAGCAGTGATAGAATCAGACACAGTCAGCTTGGGTTTACAAAATGGAAATCATGCCCTGACCAATCTACTGGAATTCTTCAAGGGGGAGCTGGTGGACGTGGTTAAGTTGGACTTGCAGAAGGCTTTCAACAAAGTCCCATGAAAGATTAATGTGTAAAATGAAACTGCATGGGTTGAATTGAGATAGAGTCATAAAGTCATAGAGATGTACAGCATGGAAACAGACCCTTCGGTCCAACCCGTCCATGCCAACCAGATATCCCAACCCAATCTAGTCCCACCTGCCAGCACCCGGCCCATATCCCTCCAAACCCTTCCTATTCATATACCCATCCAGATGCCTTTTAAATGTTGCAATTGTACCATGCTCCACCACATCCTCTGGCAGCTCATTCCATACACGTACCACTCTCTGTGTGAAAAAGTTGCCCCTTAGGTCTCTTTTATATCTTTCCCCTTTCACCCTAAACCTATGCCCTCTAGTTCTGGACTCCCCCGACCCAGGGAAAAGACTTTACCTATTTATCCTATCCATGCCCCACTCGATTTTATAAATCTCTATAAGGTCACCTCTCAGCCACCGACGCTCCAGGGAAAACAGCCTGTTCAGCCTCTCCCTAAATGGATAGATAATTAGTTAGCAGACAGGAGATAAAGAGGAGTAAATGGGTCTGTGTCTGAATGGCAGGCAGTGACTATTGGAGTACTTCAGGGATCATGTTAATGATGTAAATGAGGGAACTAAATGTCATACCTCAAAATTTATAGGTTACACAGCTGGATGGGAGAGTGAGTTGTGAGGAAGATGCTTATGAGTTAGTGGAGTAGATACAGTATAATGTACATAAATGTAAGGCTATCCACGTTGGTAGCAGAAGTAGGAAGGCAGATCATTTGAATGGCTGTAAATTGAGAGGGGGGAATGTTCAATGAGACCTGGGTTTACTGATGCACCAGTTGCTGAAAGTAGGTGTGTGGATGCAGCAGGCAGTGAAGAAGGCAAACTGTATGTTGGCTTTTATAGGGCGAGGATTTGAGTACAGGAACATGGACATCTTGCTGCAATTAGATAGGGCATTGGTGAGACCACAGCTGGAATATTGTATACAGGTTTGGTCCGAGAAAGGATGTGCCTGCTATCGAGGGAATGCAGAAAATGTTTATCAAATTGATTCCTGGGATGGCAGGACTGACGCAGGAGGAGAGATTGAGTCCATTAGGATTGTATTCACTGGAGTTTAATAGAATGAGGAGGGATCTCATAGAAACCTATAAAATTCAAACAGGACTGAACAGGAAGGAAGGATGTTCCCGATGGTGGGAGAATCCACAGCCGGGGTCATGGTTTAAGGATAAGGGGAAAACCTTTTAGGACTGAGATGAGGAGAAATTTCTTCACCCAGAGAGTGGTGAGCCTCTGGAAGTCACTATCATCAAAAGTGGTTGAGGCCAAAATATGTGCTTTCAAGAAGGAAATAGATATAGCTCTTGTGGCTAAAAGGATCAAGGGATATGGGGGGTGGCGGGGGCAGGATTAGGGTAATAAGTGCTATAACATGTTATGGTCATTTTAAATGGTGGGGCAGGCCTGAGAGACCAAATGGCCTATTCCTGCTCCTAGGTTTTTATGTGAAAGATGGTGGAAAATTGCAACACAGAGGAATTTAGGGGTCCTTGTGTATGAATCCCAGAAAACCGGCATCCAAGTTCAGTGGGTAATAGGGAAGGCAAAGGGAATGGAATATAAACATAGGGATGCCTCGAATGAAATGATACATAACTGGAATACTGTGAACAGTTCTGATCCTCTTAAGTAATGGAAAATTTACTGGCATTGGAGGCAGGCCAGAAAAGGATCAAATGGTTTATTCTGGGGATGGAGGGGTTGTCTTATGAAGAGAGGGTAAGTAGATTGGGCTTGTACTCATTGAATTTAGGAAGAATGAGAGAAAACTTTATTGAACTGTATAAGGTTCTTAGGATGCTTGACAAAGTAGACGTGAAGAGACAATTTCCACTTGTGAGAGAGTCTAGGAAGGGAAATCAGTCTGTGGAAATCTTGACCGCAGAGATTGGATCAGTAAGGGAATCAAAGGTTATAGGGAAAAGGCAAAAAAGTGGGATTGAGGATTATCAGATCTTCTCTGGTTCCACCACCCTCATGGTCAGAGCAGCCTCACTGGGCTGAGTGGCCTCCTTGTATTTCTCCAACATAAAATGGCTGTTCAATGCCAATAAAGGTTTACACACACTTTCCCGATCAAAATGTCTGTCTTCAAAATCATACAAAACAGGTGACAGATTCAGTTTAAGGTAAAAAAAAACAGCTTCTGATTAGCTGGTAGTATGAAGATCCAGGACACATTTAATGTTTTAGCCCATTGAGTCCATGTTGGTTCTGTGTAAAGCGATCCAGTTCGTTCCATTCCCTCAGTCTATCTTTGTAGCTTTACTTATCTAGTTCTCTCAAGTACCCATCCAATTTTCTTTTAAAATTATTTATCTTCTCTGCTGCCACCAACTTCACAGGTACAAACTTTAGATCATTACCATGTTCTGTGTGCCAAAACAATTTTCCAACATTTCTGGCCCATCCTAATCGCTTGGTCAAAACATTAAATGTGTCCTGATCTTCATACTACCAGCTGATGGGAAGCTTTTTTAAATCTTAAACTGAATCTGTCATGATCTTGTTCAGCTTTTATCAAGTCACCCCTTTTATATCCAGGAGAATATCCCCAGTTTATCCAAACTAATTATAACATTTTGGTTTTGCAGCTTGCAACAATGGGCGATGGATTCACTTTCCAGATGAGAATGGGCCTAAATCAAAAGTGATTGGTGATGAAAGTCTTTGAGATTAGTGTTTTCAACTCAAATATGTGCTACAATTTAGAATCTTTTTAAAATATAATTTTCAATAAATTGTGGCGCAGTTTATTCTATGTGTTGTAAAATAAGTTTCAGCTTCCAAATAGCATTAATCAGCCACTAGAAATAGTTGTGTTGATTGTTTTACAATGAATTTGAAACTGCTAGTGAATTACACAGATGTGGTGGATGCTTCAAGTTAATTCAATGGATATATGCTTCCCCCAGCACCTGATATTGCAATTTTATTTGAAGCAATTAAGAAGAAAGCAAACAAATTAAGAGGAGTTGGCCATTGGCCCCTTGTGCCTGCTTCACAATTTTGTTAAGATCATGGCTTCACTTCCTTGCTGAACCTGGTAACCAAAAAGGGAATCAAAAAGGTAGGAATCTCTATAAAAATGTTCAAGGACACTCTCTGGGGAAGAGGCTTCCACAGACTCCCGACCCTGAGAGAAAAGCCTCATCTCTGTCGTAAACAAGGGATTCATTTTAAACCATGTTCCCTTGTTCCAGCTTCTCTCCAGACAGCACCTATCTTTTCAACATCTATCTTGGTAAAGTCCTCTCAGGATCTCATATTCTCCTGAACAAAAATGAATACAGATCCAAGCTATCAAAGTTTTCCTTGTAAGCTAATCCCTTTAATCTCAGGAATCAGTGCAGTGAACCTCTTTTGAGTTGTTTCTAATGCAATTATGACCTAGCCATAGACAATACTCAAGATGTGGTCACGAATAAATTTAATGTCCTGTACAACTCTGGGAGAAGTTCCTTATTCTGATTTTCCATTTGCTTTCCGAATCAGCACGTAGGTGTCTGAAGTATCATGTGCATCAAATTGGCAATGTTCTTTGATCTCTATTTACATAATGTATTGCATTTTTATTTTTCCTGCCAAAGTGAACAAGGTACACCAACCCACATTATAACTCCAGCTGGAAAAAAAATTGCCTAGTTAACCTGTCCATACTCATTTATGGATTCATGCCTTCTCCACAACTTACTTTATCTTTGTGTCAACAAAGTTAGTAACCATTCATTTAGTCGCTTCATTCAAATAATTGCTAGTGATTGGTAATACTTGAGACTCCAGCACTGATTCATGTAGCTGTCCATTTATTACAGTTTTGTCAAACTGAAAATGACCCATTTATACATACTCTTCTCGTCCTGTTAGTTAAATAATCCTGTATACGTGCTATAATCTTACTCCCAGCTACATTGCGCCTTGTTGAGTGTCTCTGGAAATCCAATGACACCAAATTTAGCTTCCTCCTTATCCTTGTTAAGTCCTCAACTGTCTCAATCAATTGGTCAAAACTTCCTGATTGCACTGTGATTGTCCAAGTGTCCTGCTGTAAATGATTAAAAAGTTATAAAAGATACCAGACCAAGGGCTAGCTTTCTCATTAGAAAGAGAGATGACTGCTGGTGATTTAACTTGAGGGTCACCACACCTCAGGTGAGGATCGAGGTTAAGAAGTTCTTCGTAGTGACCTCAGCAGGAATTGAACCTACACTGTGGCATCGCAAACTGGCTATTCAGCCAACTGATCTAACCAACCCCCTTCCTGCTATACCCTCCTTAACAATGGATCTCAGCATTATTCCTGCCAGATTAGGCCAACTGCTTTGTAGTTTTCTGCTTTCTAGCTCCCTCTTCCCTTGGGCAGAGGAGTTACGTTTCCTATTTTAAATTACCTTTTTCTAAATTTTACTATCATGGAAGGACTCTTACTCTGAACTTTCTTTTCCTTTATTTTTTGAATTTATTATGATGATTTTGTACTTTGTGAAGGTCTGTAATGCTGGACCTTTTATTTATTTTTTCAAGAATCTGTACCTAGCTACCTTTCTACCTAAGATAGCACTGTATAAACTTATCACTGCACTCATGTGATGCATGTGACAATAAACCTAATTCAATTAGTCTCTCCATTAAACTGATTGCAAATTTCAATCATGTTATGATCACTGAAGACCACTGAAGTATGGTTCCAGTTTAAAGATATTCATTAGAAATCAGTGACAAAATTTAACATACATTGTTAACTTCATACTCAGGATGTGAGTGCTGCTGGAAAGCCGTAACATATCCAAGCCACTTGATAGTTGAGACAACCATGTTGGTGTTAATTTGGAATTGAGCCAGACTAGGTAAAGATATTAGTGGAGAAAGTGAGGACTGCAGATGCTGGAGATCAGAGCTGAAAATGTGTTGCTGGAAAAGCGCAGCAGGTCAGGCAGGGCTTATGCCCGAAACGTCGATTCTCCTGTTCCTTGGATGCTGCCTGATCTGCTGCGCTTTTCCAGCAACACATTTTCAGCTAAAGATATTAGTGAACTGTTTCAGTTTTCAGAGTGAAATCTTGGTGTATTAGCCACGTAACATAAGCATTAAACAGTTGTATCCTGGTATATTTTAACCATATGTACTGCTGGGTTGTTGTTGATGCTATCATTCCTGTTGGGGTTAATGACAATACAAAGGAGTTCTGCCTGTTCCTTGGAAACATACAGCCCTTGGCCATTACTATCAAAACCAGTTTAATCCTTAACCTCATTGTTGTTTGTGGAATCTGGCTTTACACAAATTGGCAGCTTTGTCCCAGAAAAGACAAAACGGGACTTACATTTATGAGTTTGGGTCTTTTGAGAATGTGAAGCCTGCTTTAAAACAGTTCGCTGTTTCTCTCAGCAGTTCCTTTGAAGAACATGATTAAACCACAGTCAGAGCAACTCCTTCAATCAACTCCATGACACAACCATTGGCAGCTCAGCATGTCTTCTGGGGGAATGGAAAGCTAGCCTAGACTTTGTGATCAAATCCTCGGGTGCTGATTGAACTCTGGAGTGAGATGGGAAGGTTCAATGATGGTCACACTGAAATCAATCAGGACCCTGATTTGATTATAATGGTTAGTGATTAATGAATGTAAGGTTTCATGCTAGATGCCATAGTCAAAGACTTTCCTGCACAAAATGGTAATAAAACAAAGAACTGTGGATGCTGGAAATATGAAACAAAAACAGAAATTTGCTGGAGAAACTCAGCAGATCTGGCAGCATCTGTGGAGAGAAGGCACAGTTAACATTGATTCCGGTGTTAGTTCTGTCTTAGTTTTAACATAGTTATGAATAAAAATAGGACAGGTCCACAGGTTAAAGTGCTAAACTGAAGGAGGACAGTACGATAGGATGAAGGGAGAAGCTGGCAGGTTTAGGAATCCCTGGCTGATGAGAGATATTGAGGTTCCTGATGAAGGGCTCTTGCCCAAAACATCGATTTTCCTGCTCCTCAGATGCTGCCTGACCAGCTGTGCATTTCCAGCACCACTCTAATCTAGACTCTAATCTCCAGCATCTACAGTCCTCACTTTTGCCAAGAGATATTGAGGCTCTGGTCAGGAAAAAGAAGGTGGCATACATTGAGTTTAAGCTGTCGGGCTCAAGTGAATCCCGAGATGACTACAGAAAGTGTGGGAGCATGCTTAAGACGGAAATCACAAGGGCAAAAAGAGGGTATGAGATGGATTTGGCAGATAAGGTTAAAGATAGTCCCAAGAGGTTTTGTAGCTATATTAAACGTAAAACAGTCCCCTTAAAGATCAGCATGGCCATCTATGTGTGGAGCTATAGGCGATGGGGGAGATTTTTAATGAATATTTCTCCTCTGTTTACTGAGGAAAGAATCATGGATGCTAAGGAAAAACTGTAAAACAAGTGGTAATGTTTTGGACTGCATACATATTACCAGAGAGGAGGTGTTTGCAGCCTTAAAGCGCATTAAGTTGGCTAAATCCCCATCTTACGGGCTTGATCACGTTCAACCTTGGACGCTGTGTGAGGCTAGGGAAGAAATTACAGAGACCCTTGCAGAGATTTTTGCTTCATCTTTAGCCACTGGTGAAGTTCCAGATGGGGAACTGGGCTGAGGATTGGCAAATGCAATTCCATACAGATGTGTGACTGTAGCACTTTGGAAATTCAAACCAAGGTAAGACTTAATACTGTAAATAGTAAGGTCCTGAGGAGTGTTGTGAAACAGAGGGACCAAGGAGTACAAGTTCATAGTTCGTTGAAACCGGTGTCACAGGTAGACAAGATGGTGAAGAAGGCATTTAGCATGTTGCCGTGCAACAGTTGGGGCACTGAGTATTGGAGTTGGATATTATGTTACGGTTGTATAAATCGTTGATAAGGCCACATGCAGAGTATTGTGTACAGTTTTGGTCACCTTGATACAGGAAAGACATAGTTAAACTGGAAAGAATGCAAACAAGATTTACGAGCATATTGTCAGGATAGGACTTTATTCCTTGTAATGTCAGAGAAGGAGGGGTGACCTTACTGAGGTGTGTAAAATCATGAGGGGCACAGATAGGATGAAAACATATAGTCTTTTTCACAGAGATGGGGAAATGAAAACAAGAGGGTATAGGTTTAAGGTGAGGGGAAAGGTTTAAGGTGAGGGGAAAGATTTAAGAAGGACCTGAGGGACAACTTCTTTACACAGAGAGTGATGCGTATATGGAATGGGCTGCCAGAGAAAGTGCTTGAGGCAGGTACAATAGCAACATTGGAAGACCATTTGGATAGGAAGGGTTGAGAGGGATATGGATCAAATGTGCACAATTGGAACTAGCTGAGTGGGCATCATGGTCAGCATGGACCAGTTTGGGCCAAAGAGCCTGTTTCTATACTCTATGACTCTATAACAATAAGTAAATTATTCTGATGCTAAAACAAATGTCAGTCAACACTGAACAGCTAACAGCATTTTTCAAACATATGCTTTACCCCTGTGATTAACCCTCAGTGTCAATCACAACTTTACATGGCCTGAAATCAAAATATCAGTGTAATAAACAGGCTTTGTAATTTGGAATTATCTCAGACAATCTTGTGGAAACGTTTATGTGCTATAATTTGTGTCAATAACCAGAATTAAAAAGTGGTACTTCCACGTAACTGCATTGTCTAAGAGTGCAGTGAAATTCAATTGGTCTTGATAGGTACCACTCTGCCAATAATAAAGTTCTGAAGAAGGGTCACTGGACCCAAAACATTCATTTTGATTTCTCTCCACAGATACTGCTAGACCTGCTGAGATTTTCCAACAATTCCTGTTTTTTGTTTCAATTTCCAGATTCTTTCGGTATTTTTTACTTTCTGAGAATATGTTGGTCAATAGGTCCACACTGAAATCAGAAGCAATAAATGCAACACAAAGGAATTTAATGCTGTCCCAATTTCATTTAATCCATATAACATACAATTACGCACAAAAGCACACCTAGGCATAACAATGCATGACAACAGCCAGAAGTAGAAATTTGTGCAAGTTTGGAGTGTTTACATACAAGTGAACAGATTGTAAAAGGTCTCTCTACCGACAATGAACCAAAATCTAAGGAATGGAGACTGATTGCAGCAGCTTAAATCTAATATAGTCTTTAGTTAATTTGGGGTGTTCAGCTATTTAACAGATTGAACAAGTTTTCAGTTGTGTTTATATGTAACATTTCTATAAACAAAATATAACAAACACTTCTGAATAAAAAATTACTGTCAAAGTTATCAATATATCGATGGATTTTGCACAGAACAGTGATGTGAGGCTTCAGCAGCTAATGCTTAAATGCAGCAAGTTGTCTTACCTTTCATCAGCAAGATGACCAAGTGTTCACATGCTTATGAAGGGCATGGCTGGATTTATTGGTGACCCTTCAGTGAGTTAGACAGAGTACTAGAAATCTGTACCATTGTGTTTGTCTACTCAGGATTGTGCTCAGGATTGCGAGAGATTTCTTCTGAGCTTTGGCCAGAAAACCTACTGCTATAGGATTGCTGTATTTGATTTTACTCTAAAGAAATCAGTCTGAGACAAAAATAAATGTCAGTCAAGGCTGAATAGTTAACTGCATTATTAAAGCAAGTGCCTGACCCTGTGATTAATCCTTGATGTCAACTACAACTTTACTTGGCTCAAATCAAAATATCAGCATAATAAATAGGATTTGGAATTATTTCAGAAAATCTGGTCGAAAAATATGTTATAATTTGTGTCAATATGCAGAGTTACACATTGGTTTCTGCATTGTGTGGGAGTGCTGAGAAATTCAATTGATCTTAATTGATGCAAAGGCTGCTGATCTGCTCGTAACACTACAATTGCCTCTTGTATCTCGTATGCGAGATGGTGGAGATCTGAATTTGCATCTCTGATGGGTTCACAGCTAGGGCACATCCATTACCTTGTACAGTTAATAGAGACTCAGGGCAGACTTCAGAACCCAATTGTTTAACACTCAAAAGATCGTACATGTAATGGTGACACCATGAGATCAGTGTCTGCCTTGTAGGGAAGGGAAGTGAAGAAACTCAAGTAAATTCTGATCAGGGCCTCGAGAAAGTTCTCTACTTCAGATTGAAATATAAACACAAAATTTTATTTGGCACTTGCTTCAGCTTTGGGACGAATAGAATTTTGCAGCTTCAAAACAAGGGTCGAACCGATTCAGAATGAAAATATCAACATCTCAAATTATTCAGGGAAAGTAACCAATTACTCAATGTGAAATGCATGCAATGCATTCAGAAAGGGACATCTTGGCAGCTTTGGCTGCCACATCTACCACACCGCATTGTAAGTTCCATTCTTGTATAAAAATCAGGTCCATATTCTGAAACTCAAGGGAACTGGTACCTATCTCTGAAACGAGGGAAGAGAATGAATGTTTTAGCCTTCAGTCATCAAAAGGTCACATTTATTCCAGTCCATATGTTACACTGATTGTCAATGCCATGATTACTGATTATGAATAGTGGTTGTATATTGCACTTGTGCAATGGCAGTAAAATTCTTCTTGGTCCATAAAACAATTTTATATATAATGTTCAAAACAAAATTCAAACTTTCAAATATTAATAAATTTTGAAGGATTTGTCACCTCCTGCAATTTATCTACACAAATAAATACCTCTTGCCTTATTTAGACCTACATTTACATATCTTGCTTTACATTATCTACACACATATTGTTATAGAACATTTCCAACATCCCCCTATCTAGTGCATCTGTTATATGGTTTATCTTCCTTTCTTGTGTGCTAAGTTTTGGGATTTGCCAAAAATCTTCTCAGCTCCAATTGCCTTTTAATGAGATAGTAGATCAACGTGGATGGTTGTACGCAGCAGCATCCAGTACTAAATAAATGGACAAACCTTTCAGTAACAGGAAAACATTACTTATTAATCCACCTGGAACAGTTCCTAATTTAAGTGGAAATACATGCAGTTATCTCGATTTGGAAGAACACAGTGTTGTAATACAGAATGGTGCAAATGAGTCCCGTGCACAATTAGGTCCCTTCCCTCCCCAACACATTATAAAGTTTAGGAAGGAAAGTTCCATCAAACTCAGTTGCCTCCTGGAGGCTGGTTTTAAAGAAGCACAGAGTAGAGGCAGGTCTGCAGATGGTGACTGCTGCAAAGATACCAACAATAATTTATATTCTGGACAAATTATCAGGAATTGGGAATTTACTCACTTCAAAAGTGATCTTTTTGGAAAGAAGCATTCAATCTCATTACCTGTAGAGAAACAGTCCATCTTTGTTGTGAGGAACACTGAAGTTAGTTCCTTCTTCTTTAAAGTAAAATTGAGAGTCAGGTGTTTTCAAAGACTGGACAGAGGTTAATGGCTCTCAGTTCTGTCTCCAAGCCTCACCCCAACACAAATAATTCACACAAGAAAATGTGACAACACCAACCCTAATCATTCAAGGTTTTGTTATCGGAAGCACATGGGTTGACCTACATTTAAGAACCTGATTTCAACAAATGATTTGTGCTAACTGTGTTTAAAAACCTGTAGCAATGCAGAACTCATTCGTTCCTGATGTATATTTCATATACATGTAAGCATCACTGGTACTTAAGAGTAGCTTTCTTGAGTCAGTTCTCATAAAACCAAGGTATTTGTCACATACTTGTAAGATAATGTAACGATGTGAACATGAAAAAAAAGTCTTATTTAATGAACAGAAAATTAAACTGTCCATAGAACAGATGGAAGCTTAAAAGAACTGTCAACTTAGTATCTTTGTTCACATGTTCTGTTAATACTTTCTTTAACCTATTGCCACTTGGCACGGTAATTAGGAGATAATGCATCTACTCATTTCCGACCCTCTGGATCAGCACACACTTAACAAATAACCATCATTTAAACCCTAAAGACCAACACTTGAATTTTCATTACACTTTTAGTCACATCTGCTGCACTCTTCCTCCTGCCTCAAATAGGAATTACAGTCTAGGCTCGAGTTAGATTCTCATCTCCTCCATGTAGCAGTGATGCAAATTCAACTGACAACAGACTTTTAAACTAATTCACAGAAACAGATCATCACAGAACCACCAACATTGATTTCATTTATCAAATGTTTGGCAAGAGATCTAATTTACAATTCACTTTTCATCACTGCAAAAATGGATTCTGTTCCATTGGATGCTACTACATTTCTTATTATCATTCAACAAACCAAGTTCTTCTTAAACATGGCTAACATTTCCACGTGGATGATTCTAATCTGCAATTTCAGGCAATTTGGCAAGATGCCTTGGATTGAATCCTCACAAGTTTACAATCCACACACAAGATTACTCTGATATTAATGTGAAGGTCCTATCATGCACTACGAGGGATGATGCAGTGACAAACGGCAGTAACAGAATTCCAATCTAAAGTTAATCAGTGCAAAAACTGAGGTTTTACAGTATCGAGCTAATAAAGCTAAACTGCATGAAAAATAACAGCTAATCTTACATGATGTTCTTGCTGAATTTCAAGAAAACATATGGGAAATGTCTGGTTAGCAACAGAAACCTAGTGAACTAACATACTATAAGTTATTTGGATAGGAGGCATGGATATTTACAGTAGTCATTGCCAAACCCTGAATAGAAAAGATGCAGAATTAAGCAGGGTCTAAAAGTCTGAACTATGTCTCTATGACTAAGAGAAGGTTTACTTTACAGCTAGTGTTCCCAATGCAACACTGCATTGTTAAGGCCTGCAGTTCACACTAAACACAATGAGTTTACATCTTCAGTATCTTTTTGTTAGCACCATGGTACCCATTTCACCCGCAGTGCTTGCTTCAATGCTCATGTCAGCAGCAGATATTTCATTTGTTATGCTGACCCATTTCCCTGAAGCCGTCTTGCTATCTTTTCCCAGTGTCTTGCCCCTTCTGTTAAACACCAGATTCCAGTTTTGATATGCCTGTGCGACCCCAGCATCCTGCAGTGATGCTCATGCTCCTTTGACTACGCTCCTTGTCTCGATCCCGCTCACTATCAGACTGGCTGTGTGTCCGCTCAGGCTTTGGGGCTGTGGATGCCGTTTGGTGGCTGGAGATAGTGCGCAGCAAATGGTTCCGTTTCCTCAGGAAGTCCGTCTGCCCGGGTAACCCGAAGCTGCCCTTGCGCAGTACCATTCTGGAATTACTTTTAGCAGGACCGGATCGATGGCTATACTCCAGCTGAGATAGATGTGCTGCATATCCATCTGATAAAAACTAGAGCATCACACAAAACATGCATCAAGACATACATTTGATTGGGAGTCTTAAGAAAATATAATAATGCCAATTAAATAGCCATAGATCAGAAAATTTCATCTCTTAACAAAAACACCAAGAAGGATGTTGCCAGGGTTGGAGGGTTTAAGCTATCGAGAGAGGCTGAATAGGTTCGAGCTATTACCCTGGAGCATTGGACGCTGAGAGATGACCTTACAGAAGTTTGTTAAATTATGAAGGGCATGGATAGGTTAAATAGGCAAGGTCTTTTCCCCAGGTTGAGGAGTGTAAAACTAGAGAGCATAGATTTAAGTTGAGAGGGGAAAGATTTAAAAGGGATCTAAGGGGCAGTTTCTTCATGCAGGGGGTGGTACGTGTATGGAATGAACTGCCAGAGGAAGTGGTGGAGGCTGGTACAATTACAACATTTAAAAGTTAAAAATCACACAACACCAGGTTATAGTCCAACAGGTTTATTTGGAAGCACTAGCTTTTGAAGTGCTGCTCCTACAATCACCTGGTATCTCCAGATCATGACCATTTAAAAGGCATCAGGATAGGTATATGAATAGCAAGGGTTCAGAGGGATATAGGCCCAATGGTGACAAATGGGACTAGATTTATTTGGAATGAGTGGTTAGCACGGATGAGTTGGACTGAAGGGTCTGTTTCTGTGCTGATTATCTCTATGACTGTGGGCCCTGTCTGGTGAAAGTTGAAGCTGTCACAGTGCTATTCATATAACAGCAGAGGGGTTCTCTTGCTGTCCTGGAAAATATTACTCTCTCAATGAATGTCATCAAAAGAGAAAAACAATCGTCAGGCCATTTGACCCATTGCTGTACATAAACAAATTGCTCTATTTGTCTCCCAAGTGCTCGGGGACTTTGCTGATACATACGAATAAAGTCCTGACTACTGGAGTCCCGAGCTAAAACCAGCCCGTACTTCCAGCACTATGCCTGTGATTGTTATAACCTATTATAAATAAAACTATCCATTTCAAAATATTTTGACAATGTGAAGCAATACCTGACATTGATGCTGGTACTTTTTAGATGAGCGACCTACAATGTAGATTTGTGATGGTGATAAGCCGAGAGAACTGTAAACCGAAATATCCTTTGTGGATCCGTACGCTGCATGAATCTTCATGGACACCTGCAATTTTCAAGAGTATATAGTGGAATTAATACTTGTGGAGACATTGTGTGTTGAAATATTAAATTATTAGTCTCAGTTTAATCAAAAACATATTGAAGAAGGATAAAATTAGAACTGATCATCAATAATTCAAACATTAGATGAGATGCAATAAAACTAAAAAATGAGATGCTTACATCTTGCACGAGGCTGCGAAGAAAATTGGCTTTGTGCCTGAGGGGGTCGTGGACGAGTCCATCACAGAAGGAGACAATTCCATGGGGGAAGTTATGTTGAGCCAGCCAAGCCACTACTCTCTGCTTCTGCATATCGGGACGCCCTGTTACATATATAATGAAGTAGCCAAGATCCTGCCAGTGTCTGTGAACACAACAGCTAATTAAGAATTGCTGTTAAAAGGTTCTACTTTCACAAGTCTCAACACGATCAGTATTATCCCCTAAATACGAGAGTATGGTGCTGGAAAAGCACAGCAGGTCACAGGAGGCCCAGAGCCTGCAGGCCCTTGGCAGAGTGAGAGGGGGAGTTGAAGAGTTCAGCCACGAGGCGGGTGGGGTTGGTTGGTGCGGGTGTCTCGGAGATGTTCTCTGAAGAACTCTGCAAGTAGGTGTCAGAACGCTTCAGAGAACATCTCCGAGACACCAGCACCAACCAACCCCACTGCCCCATGACCGTATACTTCAACTCCCCCTCCCACTCTGCTGAGGACATGCAGGTCCTGGGCCTCCTCCATCGTTCCTCCCTCACCACCCAACGCCTGGAGGAAGAACGCCTCATCTTCCGCCTTGGGACCCAAGGGCATCAATGTGGATTTCACCAGTTTCCTCATTTCCCCTCCCCCCACCTTACCCCAGTCACAACCTTCCAGCTCAGCACCGTCCCCATGACCTGTCCCATCTGTCAATCTTCCTTCCCACCTATCTGCTCCACCCTCCTCTCTGACCTATCACCTCTACCCCCACCTCCATTTACCTATTGTACTCTCAGCTACCTTCCCCACAGCCCCACCTCCCACATTTATCTCTCCACACCCGAGGCTCCCAGCCTCATTCCTGATGAAGGGCTTTTGCCCAAAACATTGATTTTCCTGCTCCTCGGATGCTGCCTGACCTGCTGTGCTTTTCCAGCACCACACTCTTTGACTCTAAACTCCAGCATCTGCAGTCCTCACTTTCGCCTAATTATCCCCTAACTCTCAAGTTGAATTTTCTTTTGATATACAGCCAGTACCTAATTCAGAGTTTTGTTCTTTTTTTGCAGAGATGATTTAGAACATTGTTCATTCAGATTTGTGATAATCTCTCATTAATTTATTACGACCTCTCAGTTCAGCTGGAGAAGATACAATACACACAAAGGAAGCCAACTAGAACTTTTATAGCACTTCTAATGAAATAAACATCTCCAACTCACATAACAGGAGTGATATCAAACAAACTCTGACACCAAGTTATAGAAGGAGATATGAGGGGAGATAACCAATATTTGATGAAAGGCACAGTGGCTTAAGGCAGTGAATAGTGGGGAGGTTTTAGGGAGAGAATCCAGAGTGAGAACCCAGGCAACTGAAGGCGTGACCACTAATTAAAACTGGATGAGCATCACATACTCTCCTATACTCCCTGTTACATCTCTGACTCTTTCCTTCCTCAACTTCACTGTTTCCATTTCTGGGGATAATACACCAATATCTAAAAGAAACCTACTGATCTCCCACAATTACCTCACACCCTGCTTTTTGTAAGAATACCATTCGTTCTTCCACATCTGTTCTAATGATGCCACCCACCATCTCATTTCTTCTCAATTGAAGATTTACCCTATTGAATGTTGACAGGACCCTCAGCCAGATCCAACCCATATCCTGCATTTTTGCTCTTTCCCCCTCCCTCCCAGAATAATGATAGGGGTTCCCCTTGGCCTCAATTTCCATCCCCTTCCCCTCGTCTCCACGTTCAAAGTATCACCCTCTGCTATTTCTGCCCCCCCACACCAAGCAGGATGCCATGACCAAACAACTCTTTCCCTCCCCTGTCAGCACTTGGAGGGAATGTTCCCTCCAGGCCACCTTGGTCCATTCCTCCATCACTCCTAAAATTCCTCCCACCCCCCACTTCCTGCGCACACACAGGAGGTGTAACAGTTGCCCCATTCCTCTCCTCACTGTCCCAGGTCCCAAACACACCCTCCAGGTTGAAGCAGTGATTTCCTTTTTCTTCCTCCAATCTAGTCGGCTGCTCCCTACGGGGGTCTCCTTTACACTGTAGAGACCAATCACAAACTGGGAGACTGCTTTGTGGAACATCTCTGCTGTCAGTGGGAATGATGCCTTCCATCCCACTCACCCCTCCTTCTGTCAACATCATGAATGGTGATAGAATAACAACTCACTTGGCAGAATTCCAAAAGCATCTTCAATGAAGGAGGAGCCTAGCACTTCAGTGCAAAAGATAAGGCTGAAGCTTTTGGAGCAATGTTCAACCAGAAGTGCTGAATGGATGACTCACTCAGTAGTCCCCAGCACTGCAGATACGTCTTTAGCCAATTCAATTCACTCCACAAAATCATTGGAGGCATTGGATACTACAAAGGCTATGGGCCCTTACAACATTCTAGCAATAGTACTGAAGACTTGTACTCCAGAACTCCCATAGCCAAGCTGTTCCAGTAGTTACAACACTGGTATCTACCCAACAACTGGAACATTGCCCAGGTATGTCCTGTACACAAGAAGCAGGATAAATTAAACCTGCTAATTACTGCTCCATTATTCTACTCTTGATCGTAAGTAAAGAGGTAGAAGGTGCTACCAAGCAGCACCTGCTCAGCAATAACCTGCTAGCTCAGTAATACCCAGTTGCTGACTGCATTTCAGATCTTTAAAAAAACTTTCCTATATGAGCTCGTGTTTATAAGTACAAGGGTTTGTAAGTCAGAGGATCGTAACTCAGGGGCCCCAGCCACGGTTAAAACATGGAATAGAGAAGTAAATTCCAGAGATAAAGTGAGAGTGACAGCCCCTAACACCAAGGCCACATTTAAATACGTGGCATCAAGGTGCCCAGCAAAACCAGAATCAATGGATATTGGGGACAAACTTTCCACTTGGTTGGAGTCATATCAAACACATAGGCTGTGGTTGTTGGAGGTCAGTCATCACAGCTCCAGGACATCTCTGCAGGAGCTCCTCAGGGTAGTATCCAAGGCTCAACCATCTTCAGCTGCTTCAGCAATGGCCTTCCCTCCATCATAAGGGCAGAAGTGGGGATGTTCACCGAAGATTGCATAACGTTCACCATTTGTGACTTCTCAGATACTGCAGAGAGATCTAGACAATATCCAGGTTTGGCCTGAAAAGTGGCAAGGGCTTATCCCCGAAACGTCAATTCTCCTGCTCCTCGGATGCTGCCTGACCTGCTGTGCCTTACCTGCACTACACTCTTTCACTAATTCAGATATCATCGGCATCCCATTACCTAGATGTGGCTTCCTTTTTCTTTCCATTGCTCCCACATCCTGTTGAGACTTTGTTGGGTAATTGACATCTTGAATTAAAATGAATCGGCAGTGAATGAGTAACAAGTATCATCACTGGGTCAGTGACCCCAATACTCACTGTCACATAACGTGCACGAGTTGGTACTGGTAAATGTGAATCATGTCAACTACTCTCCAATACTTAACCTGGCATTTCAAGCCTGAACATTGTCTGTCTGAGCTCCACAATATTTATCATTGAATGTGCCAAGGCCAGCATCGGTTGCCCATCCTTTGTTTCCACTTGGACTGAGCAGCTTGCTAGGGCTATTTCAGAGGAAAGATTAAAGGCTGTGGGTTTGGAGTCACATGGGTAACCACGGCAGGTTTCCTTTTCTAAAGGACATCATTGAACCATAAGGGAATTTACAGCAATCAATAATGGTTAAAGGGTTGCCATTAACCAATTTATAATTCGAGATTCTTTTTAATGAATTCAAATGTCAACATGTGCTTTGGTGGGATTCAAACCCCCATTGCCAGGGAATCAGGAACAAAGTTCTGAAGAAGAGTCATTGGACCCAAAACTCTTTCTTTCCACAGACGCTGCCAAATCTACAGAGTTTTTCCAGCAATTTCTATTTCTGTTTTAGACTTCCAGCATTCACAGTTTCTTTGTTTTTCCAAGGAATCAGCCTGAGTATCTGGATTACTAGACCAGTGCCATTAAAACTACTTCACCATCTCCCCAATATTTCATGAAAATGTCTCACACGATGCTATTGAATATACCAGCTTCATAGGAGAAAGTGAGTATCAATAAAGGAAGAAATGAAGAACACCATTATGGTTCTTGGCCCGTGACCTAAATAACCTGGTCAGCATATTGTTCATCAATGCAACTGGGGCTAGGAAGGTTAAATGAAGCAGACAGATTGCACAGATTGGGGCCTGCGTTCCCTCAAAAATGGTCTCATCCAAGTATTCACGATGAATTGATAGGGTAGATTGTGAGAAATATGCTTCCAGTAAAAGAGGACCAAACAAGGGAGCAATATATTACAATTGGGGCATTCAGTGTATTGCCAGGAAGTACTTTGTCATAAAAAGATTCATAGAAATCTGGAACTCTCTCACCTAACATGTTGAGGTTGGGGATTGATAACATTTTGTTAGGTAGTCGAAGGAAAAAATATGGAGCAAAGGTTGGTTAATGAAGTTGAGATATGGGTCAGCTGTGACCTAAACAGGCTCAAGGAGCAAAGTGGCTTCCTCATGTTTCTGTGTATCTTAACCCTTGTGTGTTTGTTAGTAAAACAGTAAAATGAAAAGCAGAGTGCATTTAATTGTTGAATGTTTCGGTTTTTTGGTTACTGAATGTTGAAAGATATTTCTTCAAAAATGTGCATGCGTTAAGTATATTCACTTACATTGTGTGGGAGGGATTCATTTCCAAACTAACTGCATATTCAAATTTGATTAAAATTCTACTCTGAGGTACAGTAACACAAACCTGGAAGGGGCAAATGCAAGATGTTTGTGCTTATCTACATAAAAATATATGATCAAAATGACATTCATTTTGGAAATACTTAGGTCAGGCAGCTTCTGCAGCCACAGAAACAGAGTTATGAACAGAAGATGTTCCCAGCTCTGTGTCAGGTTAATTTCCTGATTTCGCTGCTTTGGGAAATTTCCCAAGAGGTGGACAGGAAGGGAACTAGGTTGACTGCCAGCTGCCCAGAGAGCTAGGTCTCCAATTGGTCCAGTTCAGGCTGCAAAAAACGGCCCAAAGCTAACATTTTATTGATGCCCCAAGCAGCTCTCCAATCCACACAAAGGCCACTGACTCAACTGAGGCAGCTTCCTAGCAACAGGCCAGTGGGCCATTGGAGTCAGAGGTTCTATATCCCAACAATGTAGGTATAGGGATGAAAGGCCATAACTCTCTCTGTGACTAGCCCTGTGGAGGCCATTTCCCTCCATCCTAATGTCCCAATTGACTTCAGACCTATTTAGCTGATAACCTCTGTTATGCCTACCAGCCTGCCACAGCAATGTCAGCCTCTCCAGATGGGGCTAAAGGCCTGGTATCACTGTGAGCTCTCTTATTGGGCCTGCTGCCTTTGGCATCTGACCTACTGCAGTGGGCATCACCTCAGAAAAGTTACATACTGATAACAGGATGCCAATTGGGCCTCATATCAGCATCCTGCCCCTTGTCCAAAAGCAGCTGATCTGTCCTCAATGTACATCATTCTCTCATTCCTCTCTTTACAGTTCATATTGACCTGCCATATATTTCCAATGTTCCATGTTTCAGATTTCTAGCATCTACAGTTTTTATTTATTCTTCATGATCAAATCACGCATTTATTTTTATTCATTCACAGGATGATGAGGTCATTGGCTAGGTCAGTATTTATTGTCCATCCCTAACTGCCCAAAGGGAATTTGAGAGTCAACCACATTGCTGTGGGTCTGGTCACATGTCGGCCAGACTGGGTAAGGATGGCAGATTTCCTTCCCTAAGAAAAATTAGTGAATCAGATGGGTTTTTTTCCAACAATCGGCAACAGTTTCACAGTCATCATTAGACTCTTAATCCCAGACTATTTTATTGAATTCAAATTCCACTATCTGCCAACACCTTAGCAAGAACGAACACATTTACAATGTTCAGAATCATAGGTCATTCATAAGTGGGCGGCACGGTGGCACAGTGGTTAGCACTGCTACCTCACAGCGCCAGAGACCCGGGTTCATTTCCCGCCTCAGGCGACTGACTGTGTGGAGTTTGCACGTTCTCCCCGTGTCTGTGTGCGTTTCCTCCGGGTGCTCTGGTTTCCTCCCACAGTCCAAAGATGTGCAGGTCAGGTGAATTGGCCATGCTAAATTGCCCATAGTGTTAGGTAAGGGGTAAATGTAGGGGTATGGGTGGGTTGCGCTTCGGTGGGGCAGTGTGGACTTGTTGGGCCGAAGGGCCTGTTTCCACACTGTAAGTAATCTAATCTAATCTAATCTAGTCATTTGATTACAGTTTGCGAGCAGAGTGTTGTAAAATAATTTCATAGCTTTGGGGTCATGCAAACAATATTTCTAACGTTAATGCAGGAACATATACCCACTAAGTGATGGCGAGAACAGAAATTATTGACATTTACCTTACAACATCAACTGCTCCAGCTCTGACCTTGGGATCACTGCCCATAATGGAAACACTGGCTGCAAATGATCCATCAATACTAAACACGACACACTCTGTTCCTTTTGGTAGAACAGTAATGTAGCTATCTCCAGACGTATGATCTCCCCTAGATAAAAGGTATAAGAAAGTCCTATTCACAACCAATCAAAACAAGTTCACACAACAGTACTTACAGAATGGCTTTAAATTAATTATTTACAAATTCACCCTCTGTCAAGCAATTCCTATTAAACAAAACTAATTATTCTTGTGCATTTAACATACTTGTCATATTTAATTGTTTAGTTAGTGTTTTGTTAAAACAGTACTAACTGTTTAGCACAATGAAAATATGTCTCCAAGTGTTGTGCTGCCACATACTGTACTGATACGTCAGCCTGGATTCTGACTTGAATCTGTAATGTTACAAGCACAGAGATAGGTGTGCTATCACTGAGCAATGGCTGACCCAGTAATGATAGATCAGAAGGTAGAACATTAGCCCAATAATGCGGGCTAGTGTTGTTGTGTCCAAGGAACTTGTTAAAATTGGCAAATTTTATTTCATATTGAAGGGTTGCTGCTGGCTTTAGAAATCGAGCTGTCATTTCATTAGGACTGGAATGTATTCATAATATTCTTTGCTGTGTGATAAAAGATGAATTATTTATATTCATGAATATAATTTTTAGAATGTGAATTTCAAAATAGAGGCAGGTAAGAAATGTTTAGGGTTCTGTGAAGGGCTTCCTTTTAAATAAACAAGGTCAGAGAGTCCTTCCAGAACAGTACCAAAATTGAGCATTTCTCAGAAAGTAGGTGTCTGGAGATCCCTGTGGTATTCACAGGAAGATACTATTTGGTTGGGTTTATGCTAGGCAAATATTTAAGAATACTAGTTACCCATTCAGTTCATAAGAATCTAGGATTCAGGGCAGGACTTATACACTTGATGATATGGTCCTGGGGAATGTTGCTGAACAAAGAGTGCAGGTTCATAGTTCCTTGAAAATGGAGTCCCAGGTACATAGGATAATGAAGGCGGCGTTTGGTATGCTTTCCTTTATTGGTCAGAGTGTTGAGTGCAGGAGTTGGGAGGTCATGTTGTGTCTGTACAGGACATCGGTTAGACCACTGTTGGAATATTGCATGCAATTCTGGTCTCCTTCCTATCAGAAAGATGTTGTGAAACTTGAAAGTATTCAGAAAAGATTTACAAGGACGTTGCCAGGGTTGGAGGGTTTGAGCTGTAGGGAGAGACTGAATAGGCTGGGGCTGTTTTCCCTGCAGCATCAGAGGCTGAGGGGTGACCTTATAGAGATTTATAAAATCATGAGGGGCACGGATAGGGTGAACAGCCGAGGTCTTTTCCCCGGGGTGGGGAGTCCAAAACTAGAAGTCATAGGTTTAAGGTGAGAGGGGTAAAATCTAAAACAAACCTAAGGGGCAACGTTTTCACACCGAGGGTGGTGCTTGTATGGAAAGAGCTGCCAGAGAAAGTGGAGGAGGCTGGTACAATTACAGCATTTAAAAGGCATTTGGATGGGTATATGAATAGGAAGGGTTTATAGGCCAAATGTTGGCAAATGGGACTAGATTCATTTGAAATATTTAGTCGACATGGACGAGTTGGACTGAAGAGTCTGTTCCTAGAACAAAGAAGAAAGAAAATTTACAGCCCAGGAACAGGCCCTTTAGCCCTCCCAGCCTGAGCCGATCCAAATCTACTGTCTAAACCTGTCGCCCAATTCCTAAGCATCTATATCCCTCTGCTCCCTACCTATTCATGCATCTGTCCAGACGCATCTGAAATGAATCCACTGTGCCTGCCTCTACTACCTCTGCTGGCAACGCATTCCAGGCACCCACCACCCTGTGTGTAAAGTACTTGCTGTGTGTATCCCCCTTAAACTTTTCACCTCTCATCTTGAAAGCATGATGAATCCTTCACCCTGGGAAAAAGCTTCTCTCTATCCACCCTGTCTATACCCTTCATGATTTTGTAAACCTCATCAGGTTCCCCCCTCAACCTCCTTTTTTCTAATGAAAACAAACCTAACCCACTCAACCTCTCTTCATAGCTAGCACCTTCCATACCAGGCAACATCCTCGTAAACCTTCTCTGCACCCTCTCCAAAGCGTCCACATCCTTTTGATAATGTGGTGACCAGAACTGTAAACAGTATTCCAAATGTGGCCGAACTAACGTCATGTACAATTTTAACATGACTTGCCAGCTCTTATACTCAATAGCCCATCCGATGAAGGCAAGCATACCATATGCCTTCTTGACCACTCTATCCACCTCTACAGCAACCTTCAGGGTAAAATGGACCTGGCACTCCCAGATCTCTCTGCCCATCAACTTTTCCCAAGGCTCTTCCGTTTACTGTATAATTTGCTCTACAATTAGACTTCCCAAAATGTACCACCTCATATTTGCCTGAATTGAACTCCACCTGCAACCTCTCTGCCCAACTCTCCAGTCTATCTATATCCTCCTGTATTCTTTGACAGTCCCCTATGCTTTCTGCTACTCCACCAATCTTCGTGTCATCTGCAAACTTGCTGATCATACCAACAGTGCCCTCTTCCAGATCATTTATGTATATCACAAACAACAGTGGCCCCAACACTGATCCCTGTGGAACGCCACTGGTCACCTTTCTCCATTTCGAGAAACTCCCTTCAACTACCTCCCTCTGTCTCAACCAGTTGCTCAACCAGTTCTTTATCCACCTAGCTAGAATACCCTGCACACCATGTGACTTCACTTTCTCCATTAGTTTACCATGGGGAACCTTATCAAACGCCTTACTAAAGCCCCATGTATATGACATCTACAGCCCTTCCTTCATCTATCAACTTGGTCACTTCCTCAAAGAACTCTATTAAGTTGGTAAGGCACGATCTCCCCCACACAAAACCATGTTGCCTATCACTGATAAGCCCATTCTTTTCTAAATATAAATAGATCCTATCCCTCAGTACCTTCTCCTGCAACTTTCCCACCAGTGATGTCAGGCTCACTGGTCTGTAGTTACTTGGAATATCCCTACTACCGTTCTTGTACAGGGGGACAACATGAGCAACTCTCCAGTCCTCCGGCACCTCACCTATGTTTAAGGATGCCACAAAGATATCTGTCAGGGCCCCAGCTATTTCCTCTCTCGCCTCCCTCAGCAACCTGGGATAGATCCCATCTGGTCCTGGGGATTTGTCCACCTTAATAACCTCTAGTCTACCCAACACATCTTCCCTCCTTACGTCAACGTGATCCAGAGTAATCAAACTTCTATTTCTATGTCCCTCTCATCAGTGAACACTTCTGTGCTGTACAACTCTGTGATTCTAAATGTTTTCGCTTCTGTTTAGAAAACACAAGATTTGATTGCAGAAACAAGTTTAATTTCTCCCCTAGGAGTTCAGGGAACTAGTTACCTCAGCAGAATGTAAAGATTCCAAACCAGGGAGTTCATTTAGAATCTTATTTAGAAATGTTATTAGAAATGAGAAAGTTTAGGTTCAGCTTTGTGGAAAGCACATGTCAGCAGACTTGGAAAGGACTCACTGAATGTCTTCATAGTCCACTCCAAAGAAACTTGAGTTAGTTCAGGTGAAACAAAAGGGGTTGAGAAAGGTTGTAATTTCTCTGCAATAAATAGGGTTGGTAAACCAGATAAAATTTTGTTTTGCTGTATGTTTTAGACCTTGGTAATTGTATTCTATATTTAGATAGCTTTTTATTTTTAAACTTCTTTTATGTATTAAACTTCAGTTGTCAAAGGAAATTTTCAATTTTATGTGAGTATATTTTACTAATGCATGTTTCATTAATGAACAGAGGAAAAGCATATGATCTATCAGTCCAGAGTTCATTCTGGAACCTAACTAGTCCAGTTGTATTATCACATGAGATCATAATAATGAAGACTTTATCAGCTTCCTGTCTCAATTGGGTAATGATTTCAACTTACAAAGAACACAATGCAACCTTTTAGAAATACAAAGGAAGATACATTTGCATAAAGAAAATATATTCCCTGGAGTGTTCATTATTGTGCACATTGACAGACTAACAAGTTTCAAATTTGAACCCATGCAATTACCTAATCACCATTTTTACTGGATAGACACCAACTCCCAGTCTTTTGTCTTTTGGGATGATGTAGGAAATCCTACCACTGTTGTTTGTAATATCAGTGTCAAAATAAACCCACTCTCCTGCAGGAGGCTGAGTCATAATATGAATGTCCACCTATTGAAAGAAAATAAAGAACAAAATTATATTGTGTGGAAATTGAAAAGTAAATATTAAAAGGCATTAGTGGACATAACCTAATATTACTTGAATCTGGCAAAACAGTTTTTACAAAGGTGCCATGAACAGGTTCAAATTGATCTTCAAAGTAATTTCCTGGTGTTCCAAGTCCATTTATCTGACGATTGGTGGCAGTGACTGAGATTCCACAACGGTATAGGAGATAAGTCAACAACACTCTCTACTGCCATTCAGTTCTCTGAGACACTGGCTACATTACATAAAGCCAAGATTTACAACCTGATGAATCCCTGCAGGTATGTATACCATGGATACAGGAGTTTACTGAAGAAGGAAATCAGGACGGCGAAAAGGTGGCACAACACAGCCTGAGAGGATTAGGGTGAATCCAAAGAGATTCTTTAAGTATATTAAAGGAAAAGGAATAACCAGAGAGAGAATAAGACCCCTCAAGGACCAAAATGGACATGTATGTGTGGAACCGCAGCAGACGGGCAAGGTCCTCAATGAATATTTCATCTCTGTGTTTACAATGGAGAAAAACACGAACATGAGGGAACTTTGGGAAGTTAGTGGGGATATCTTGGGGACAGTTCATACCACAGTAGAAGTAGTGTTGGACATCTTAGAATGTATGAAGGTGGATAAATCATGTGGTCCTGACCAGGTGTATCCAAGAACCCTGCAAGATGCTATAAAAGGAATTGCAGGGGCCTTGGTTGATAAATTTGCATTATTGTTCGCCATGAATCAGGTCCTGGAAGACTAGAGGCTAGCGAATGTTGTGACCTTATTCAAGAAGGGCTGCAAAGAAAAACCTGGAACCAAAGACCAGTAAGCTTAACATCCGTGGTAGGTAAGTTATTTGAGAAGTTTCTGAGATAAGATATATATATGCATTTGGAAAGACAGGGTTTGATTAGGAGTAGTCACCATAGCTTTGAGTGGGAGATCATGCCTCACAAATTTGTTGGAGTTCTTTGATGAAGTGACCAGCAAAGTGGATGAGGGCAGGGTGGTAGATGTAGTCTATATGGATTTCAGTAAGGCCTTTGATAAGGTTCCAGGTGGTTAGATCACATAGAATCCAGGGAGAGCTGGCAAATTGGATCCACAATTGGCTCGATGGTAGAAAGCAGAGGGCATTAGTGGGAGGATGCTGAGGCCTGTGACTAGTGGAGTGCCTCAGGGGTCAGTGCTGGGCCCATTGCTGTTTGTTAGCTATATCAATGACTTGGATGAGAAAGGCATGATTAGTAAGTTTGCAGAGGAAACAAAAAAAGGCAGTATCTTGAACAGTGAGGAAGGTTATCAGAAATTGTAGCAGGATCTTGGTCAGGTGGGGAAGTGGGCCAAGAAATGGCAAATGGAGTTTAATACAGATAAGTGTGGAGTGCTGCATTTTGGAAAGTCAAATCAAGGTAGGAGTTTCATGGTGAATGATAGGGCCTTAAGGAGTGTAGTGGAACAGAGGGAGCCTGGAGTTCAGATGCACAGTTCTTTGAAAGTGGAGTCACAGGTAGACAGGGCAGTGAAGGCGGCTTTTGGCACACTGGCCTTCATCAGTCAGCGCATTGAGTATAGAAGTTATGTTGCAATTTACAGGATGTTGGTGAGGCCGTATTTTGGAGTAAGGGACTAAGTTATAGGAAAAGGTTGGACAAGCTAGGACTTTTTTCTCTAGAGTGTAGGAGACTAAGGGGGATCTTACAGAAGTGTATAAGATCATGAGAGAAATGGATAGGATTACCTTTTTTCCCAGGTTTGGGGAATCGAGGACTAGAGGGCATCAGGTTAAGGTTAGAGGGGAAGAAGAAAAAAGGGAACCTGAGGGGCAACCTTTTTTACACAGAGAGTGGTGCACATATGGAATGAGCTGCCAGCGGAAGTGGTTGAGACGTGTACATTAACAACATTTAAAAGGCATTTGGACAAATACATGGATAGGAAAGGATTCGAAGGACATGGGCCAAGTGCAGGGAAATGAGGTATCTGTACACTATACGACTCTATAATGTTGAGAAAATCCAATTTGAGTAACACAGGCCATTCCATGTGGAGAATATCATGAGTTACATTCAAAATGATCTGACTATTGCTGAAAAATAATACTTTATCAAATCTTTTCCTCTTGCATTAATCAGGACATTTCATAATGATATAAATACAAGGGAAAATCAACATTTATACTGCATAAGAGGAGAGTGCTAATTGCCAACCAATCAGGTGGAGGAGTTGCCATGAAAAGTGCACCCATTAATGCTGATTGACAGTTAATAGTCAGGCTTTGTTTAAATTTTAAACCAGGCAAGTCAATTCTGATTGGTCAGGGCATAGCCTGAGAAATTAACCAGCGAATAGTGTGACCTACTTTGTTTAGTTGAAGCAAGTGCAGTTTGTGTTCATGTTCTTTCTGTCTGTACAAAACAGGCCCCTCAGTATTAATATACATAGAATAAGAATATATAAGAATCATCCTGATTGTTGTGAATCTAAAGTCACATATAGGCTAGACTGAATAAAGACAGTGGTGAACCAGTTGGGATTGTAGGACAATCCAGTAGTTTCATAGTTAAAAATCACACAACACCAGGTTATAATCCAACAGGTTTAATTGGAAGCACACTAGCTTTCGGAGCGTCGCTCCTTCATCAGGTGGTAGTGGGTTAGGGTTAGGGTTAGGGTACCACCTGATGAAGGAGCAACACTCAGAAAGCTAGTGTGCTTCTAATTAAACCTGTTGGACTATAAGCTGGTGTTGTGTGATTTTTAACTTTGTACACCCCAGTCTGACACCGGCACCTCCAAATCAGTAGTTTCATGGTCAACATTAGTGACATATATCTAGCAACACCACTACATTTCATGCCCCAAAATAGCTGATCCTAAAATTGATCCTCTGATCATTTTGATGCCATTTTTGGTGAAGAATGCTCCAGAATGAAGAAGCAGTTCACGTATACGACTCAGGAATGGTCAAATTGTGGTTCTATTGTTAGATTTAATAATCCAGATGCTGAGCCAAATAATTGAGAGATGTGAGTTCAAATTCCAGCATAGCACCTGGAAAATTTAAATTCAGTGAATTTAACAAAATATGAAGCAAGTATCTTGATTGTTGTAAAACTACAACTGATTCACTCCTACTTAAGAAATCTTGCTGTTTTTAAGAGTTTTTGTTGTTATGCGAATCCAGCCCTATTTGACTCTTTATCTCCTCTGAAAAGCAAGCTATTCAGTCATATTGAAAAACAAGTGAAAAATCCACATGGAGTGCAGTCAGTTAAGAATGTGACCCATCACCTGGTCAAGGAATGAGAAACAAATGCCGTTCTTGCTGGTGATGCTTACATTCTGGGAAAGAATTTAGAAACAATAAAAACAGTGTTGCAATTTATCAAATAGCATGGATTATTCACACAACTTTAAAACCACTCCATGCTTTACCTTATATAGCGTGAGCTACGACAGTAAAACTAGTGTGTCAAACTAGTGGACATTATCTAATCATTCTAAACTTTGGGCTATAAGTAGTCTATTGGGACTATGTAGGAGCGCTAGCCTCCTCAGGTGGAAGTTGGGAGGTTTGATCTTGTTGCTAACTGAAGTTTGAATAGGTCAACCTTACTTTCATTGAAACAGAAGTTTGGATGCAGGTTAGAAGTGACAAGATACAGAAAATGCTGATCTGGAACATTCCACCTATCAAAATTTTAGAACCTAAAGAAATCACTCTTTTGTTTTCAGTTTTAGTGGAAGGCTGGTGAGAAATTGATTGGGTCATATAGTCCATACAATATAATCCACAGTAAAGACTAAATTAGCCAACGTTTGCCAAATGAGCTTCCAACTCTTTGGATATTTGAAAATAAATTGCCTGATGAAAAGCAGGTTTGGTCTTGGATTTGACCCTGAGTTATGTTGACAGAATTTGCAAAGCAGAAGACAGAGGATGGTTAGAGGAGCAATGAACTCTCCACCCCAAGGGCAGACAGTGACAGATAAACGATTCCTTTATTATACTCTGCTAAAGCACATATTATCTCAAAGCAAACTATCTGTCACCTGATTATATTGAAATGTTTTGTCTCCATTTCTAGTGTTAACACATTTTTTACTAGTCTGTACCCCCAAAGCACTGCACAGAATTTGTAGTCACTTAGATTCATTTATATTTTTATTCATTCCCCTCATCCGTAGTCCTTTCAAGCATGAAGAGTCTGTGTCACTTACACCCCAGTTCCTGAACTCTTAGAACAGTCTATTGGGTCTTCACTGTCCAGGCTTTATGAATTGCGTCTCCAGTACCAGAACAGACTTTTCAAGTTCTGGCCTGCTTAGAGCTCCATACAGCTTTAGAACAGTGTTTTCATATTTGTACTCTACTCCTCCAGCAATTCAGCCCAATATTCAGTTTGGTTTATTGATTAGCTTTGTGCAACAGATGTCAATCATTTCCCAATTTCTTTCACCTTCTGCTCCAGAATGTACAACATGCATTCAGTGTGTAAAACCTTCCACTTCATCTTGCCTGAATGTTTGCCATGTGTGAACATTGTCCTTGCCCTTTTGTACTTCCTGGGATGCTCAGTTTAATCTCTCTCCCAATTACCCAATGTGGTATAAACTGGGAATTTGACCTGACTCTATGGCGCCGGTTTTAACTTTGTCTATGTGCATTCAAATCTCAGTCTAAGGTAAACCCCCTCCAGAGTGTATCCCAATGCCGCTCAATCCTGACATTACTTTCCTATTTAATACTATTATGCTGAAAGTAGAATTGAAAGCTATACCACAATTCTTATGCTGTCTTATTCTTATATAACTGAGTCAACACCATCACTCCATCCCTGTGCAGCTTCTGGTTGTTAATGGATTTGGTGTAAACTGTACTGATCATGGTGGCATGTGAACACATTCTTCAAGGCTGTGGAACCACAGTGAACATCTACATTAGAAACTTTGGCTTCCTGATGCTTTCCTTTATTAAGCAGGCACCATGGCAAAGAACCACTACCATGTGATAGGCTACACTGATAGAGTTTGAAATCTAAAGACTTTGTGCAGAAGGACTACTGTACATTAAATAGGTATTCAAACATCAAACCAGTGGCATTGTGCTTATTTATAGTCACTTATTATTGACTTGTAATGTGAGAAACGCAAGTACAGATTAGTCAGACACTTCATCCTCAGACTGAGGCCCCCAGGGTTGGCTCTCATTTACACACTTCTCAGAGAACATGTGATTATTTTGATCTGGGAGAGATAGTACAGCTACCCAAGAAAAGCTTTCTATTTCCAGATTTTACAACCAGTCAAACAAATGCTCAGGGAGGAGAGTGTCATGCTAGCAATCTCATTGCCATCTCAAGCAGCTTAAGGATGAACTTTCTGGAAACTCTCAACACAGAGTTAGTAACACTCACTGCTGCTGAATAGCTCAACCATACCAACAAGTGGAGTACTGACAGAGACCGTAGAATACATAGCCACACTATAAAAATGCTTGACATTTTAAATCAAGTAACAGTGCTATCAATGTTAACAATACAAGATCCCACTCGAACTCACTACAGGGCTTCATTCTTGTGTCACAGAATCATAGTGCTGAAAGAGGCCATACCGAAGAGCATCGCACCCAGATCCACCCCACAAACTACCCCTGTAATCCTGAATTCCCCATGGTCAACCAACCAAGCCTGCACATCCCTGGACACTACTGGACAATTTCACATGGCCAATCTACATAACCTGTACATCTTTGGGCTGTGGCAGGACACTGGAGCACCTGGAGGCAACTCATACAAACGCGGGGAGAACATTCAAACTCCACACAGCTAATTGCCCAAGGGTGGAATTGAACCTGGGTCCCTTGTGCTATGATGCAGCAGTGCTAACCACGGAGTCACCATGACGGCAGGACTGTAAAGGACCATTGGATCTGTACCAACTTCTGATCATTTCAACGTAATGCCAATCTCCTGCCTTCTCCCTGTAACTCCGCACATTTTTCTACTTAAATAACCATTTAATTCCCTTGAGTACTTCAATTGAATCTGCCTCTACCACACTTCCAGGCAGTGCATTCCAGACCTTAACTATTTGCTGTGAAAGAAAAGGTTATGCTTTTCTTCACTTCATATTTGTTTCTTTGGGAAAACCCTTTAAACCTGTGCCCTGTCATTCTTGATCCTCTTATAAGCAGGAACAGATCAGGCAGCATCCGAGGAGCAGGAGAATCGATGTTTCAGGCAAAAGCCCTTCATCAGGAATGATGCTTGTGAGCTAAGGGGGTGGTGAGATAAATGGGGGTGGGTGGCTGTGGGGAAGGTAGCTGTGAGTGCGACATGTAAATGGAGGTAGGGGTTATGGTGATGGGTTGGAGAGGAGGGGTGGAGTGGATTGGTGGGAAGGAAGATGGACAAGTAGGACAGGTTAAGAGGGTGGTGCTGAGCTGGAAGAGTGGAACTGGGATATAAAGGTTGGGGGGGGGGGGGGTGAATGAGGAAACTGGTGAAATCCACATTGATGTCGAGGGGTTGGAGGGTCCCGAGGTGGAAGATGAGGCGTTCTTCCTCCAAGCATCAGGTGGTTAGGGAGTGGCAATGGAGGAGGCCCAGGTCCTGCATGTCCTTGGCGGAGTGGGAGGGGGAGTTGAAGTGTTTGGCCACGGGGCAGTGGGGGTGGTTGGTGTGGGTGTCCCGGAGATGTTCTCTGAAGTGCTCTGTAAGCAGGCGTCCTGTCTCCCCAATGTAGAGAAGACCGCATCGGGAGCGACAGATACAGTAAATGACATGGATGGAAGTGCAGATGAAACTTTGATGGATGTGGAAGGCTCCCTTGGGGCCTTGGACGGAGGACGGAGGTGAGGGGGGAGGTGTGGGTGCAGGTTTTGCAATTCCTGCAGTGGCAGGGGAAGGTGCCGGGAGGGGATGGTGGGTTGGTGGGGGACGTGGACCTGACGAGGGATTCGTGGAGGGAACGGTCTATGCGGAAAGCAGTTGAGGTGGGGAGGGAAATATATCCCTGGTGGGAGTTCAATTTGTAGGCGGCGGAAATGTCGGCAGATGATGCGATGTATACGGAGGTTGATGAGTGGAAGGTGAAGGCCAGGGGCGTTCTGTCCTTGTTGCAGTTGGAGGGTTGGGGTTCGAGGGTGGAGGTGTGGGAAGTGGATGAGATGCACTGGAGGGTATCAACCACATGGGAGGGGAAATTGTGGTCTTTAAAGAAGGAAGCCATCTGGTGTGTTGTGTGGTGGAACTGGTCCTCGTGAAGCAGATGCAGCGGAGGTGGAGGAGTTGGGAATAAGGGTTAGCATTTTTACAGGAGGCAGGGTGGAAGGAGGTGTAGTCCAGGTAGCTTTGGGAGTCTGTGGGTTTGTAGAAGATGTCAGTATTGAGTCAGTCACCGTTGATGGAGATGGAGAGGTCCAGGAAGGGGGAGGTGGTGTCTGAGATGGTCCAGGTGAACTTAGGTTCGGGGTGGAACATGTTATTGAAGTTGATGAACTGTTCAACTTCCTATAGCTCAGCCAATATTGTATCTGTGTTTCTACTGTCCCTTTTGTTATGAATGATGACTTTCCACACACAACTATTGTATGTCACTTGATTAGTTACTGTTCTTGAATCTGCCATCACTGCTTTCTGGTAGGCATTATCTAATTTTGTAATGGAACCAAATAGCCTATTGCTGTTTTCTATCTCCCTGAAAGGGTTCACACTTATTCCCATTCCCTTGCACTGTTTAAAATTGTTACTTTTCTACTTTTTATCTACTTCCTTATTACGAGCTTTTATGGATTCTGCACCTGCCCCTCTTCCTGGGTGGTTCTTTCAAAAACCCTCAACCTGGTGCCATAGTGGGTTTTCCCACAGTGAGGAGTCCAATATACAGTGTGTGACGTACCTCATAAACCTCAGCAAAGAATTACCTACCTTTTCACCAGTCAGTGTGACCATGTCCAGGGGCCCGTACATAAATCTCCCAGTCAGTGTCTGAGGACCATCTTCAGTAACAATAGCATCACTCACTCGATGATTTGCTGTAACATTCTGTGTGAAACAATATCCAAAAGGAAATTTATTTCACTTTAATTGCAACAAAAAAAAATTCAAGCTGGTTGCACACAACAGACACCTTAATAAAGGTATGTTTATACCCGTATCTTAACTTGCGTCCTCTTGCGAAGCCACTTTTCACGTGGTTTTGAAGGACTAAATACAGAAACCTCTTTCCCGTCCAGGTCCAGAACACTTGCATTTTCGTGTCTCATTACCTAATGTGCATGTGAATAGATGTAAGACATTACTTTGCATTATAACAGTCACTAAATTCGAAAATATCTCAATGTAAACTTTAGGACCTTCCAAGGTTTGATAGACACAATACAAAAATACAAGCTTTCTTTCTGCATCAACTGAGTGTTAACTATTGCTCTCTAAACAGATGATACCTGACCTGCTGAGATTTTCCAGCATTTTCTGTTTTTATTTCTGATTTCCATCATCCGCAGTGTTTGTCTTTTGTCATTCTCTATTATTCCATCATCGATTTTCCACCGTTATTCTACACTGAGAATTTCAATTACATTTTAAATCGTGTTTGAACGTTAAATTGCAGATCTGTCCATGTTAAAATAAAATAGTAACAAAGGAAACTTTCAGACTGATAATTGGAAACATGCTTTAATTTACGTAAGGCAACAACCTTGACTCAGTGTATCAATACCAATCCTCATTAAGAAGTGGGTCATGGGTCAAGTCTCACTCCAGAGATATGAGAATATAATGCATGCTGACACACTCAGTGCAGCACCAAGAGATTGCTAAGCTAACAGAAGGACCATCGCTTGTATGGTGTGGGAAAATGGAGGCATATTCTGCCTCTTTGGTGGACATTATAGATATATAGCAATATTCAATGAGAAAGATGGGAATTCTTCAGGCGTCCTGGCACCTGGAACACGTAAATAATTGATCTAGTAATTTGTGACAGTGCTGACTTTGGGATCTTGCTATGCACAAACTGACTTCAAAGTTTCCTATTGATGATTACACTCCGGAAGTGCTTCAGTGAGTATAAAGCATGAGGTGTGAAAGGTGGGATACAAATGTAGGTTTTTTTTTTCTGACTTGCCTGTCGCAGTAGGAATGAAACAACATCTGTTGACTCCCAGTAACTTGCATGAAATAGATGAGGTAAGGCTACAGTTGGAAAAGCTGTTAGAGCATCTGGGCAGTAGAGAGCATAGTCAATCCTCTTCGTTCCCCACCACCTTGCTGCAACTAAACAACAAGAAATGTTTTCCATTAACAAAGTCACTACAAAGACTTTAGCAATTAGTTTAAATATGAATGCACTATCAAGGAGAAGAGTAGAGTGTAAAATACTGAATAATCCCATTACTGTACAGTAACAAATTTCATTCAAAAGTAAAACGTGGATGCAATGTATTTTGTTAAGTAATCTGTGAGCTAGAAACTGGTGCTGAAACAATGATACCCAAGCTGTAGTTTCCCACAAGTGATAGTGATAGGGTGGTACATTTTTCAGCTGGTTATGTTCTTGCGCAATTACTTTAAGTACTGTTACCAGAGTTCTCTCTAATCTTAAAAGGGCAAAAAGGAATTAAACTGTAGCACTGTAAGAATTTGTACAAGATCAGTACCAACTGGAAAATCTACCCTTGCAAGAAGCTGTCAAAGTTCCACTTAGAAGAAACCTGTCAAATGTTTAGAAGTTTGTGATCTCTTCCTCTGAAGCATGACTTCTGCTTGAAATCCATCACCTATGTAAATAGTCAATTAATAACAGAATAAAAATTCAAATTGTATCTTATATGCCTATACTTATAGTTAAAGACAGACTTTTATCTGTTCAGTAACCTAGCAATTCTTTTCTAGGAGTCAAAAAGAAAATTTATTTGGAGAAAGGGTTAAGAGCAGCTAAAAGCTACATTAAAACTAGATTTGGTTCTACTATCCCAATACCTGTCTGGATGTCCACCTCTGAGACTCTCTGTTGTGTTGGACTCTGTTTTGCAGCAGAATTCACACAATTCTGTTTCAGCTTTTGCTTGTTCTGATTCTGTTTGGACTGATTATAGCCCTGAGAGAAAGTGTATTTTGCAAGGGCTTTGTTGTGTGGGACAAGTTTGAACAAGAAAGCCAACTTTTTGCAATTATTTGGGTGATAATTTTGCTCTGAGAAATGAAAGTAAAACAAAATTCAAATTACACAACACACAAACCAACAGCAAAGACATTGCTTTCTATTTCTAACATTTAATGTTTGGCTTATGACAGAATGGGTTGTCTCTGTTGGGAGAAGAAGTTATTTCAGCATTCATTTGCCTTGTCTCCCCACAGTGCTATCAGTTAATGCCCTGGCTTAGAATGAACAAGCTGAACTCATCTCTGGCTAGCAGCAGACCTTTTCCCCAACCTAAAGACTTCATGGTGGAGTTAAGCATTTGATCGTTGGACTCTTGAGGCTATGAACTGTGCTATATATGTTGTCAGGTCATTGAATCAGATTAATATTGAAGTTTCTATTGATGCTTCTTTCCAAAATCAGTGACCATCTACAAACCAGTTTTTAGATGAGTAACTGAAAATTACAAAATGAACAGTCAACTGGTCTGATGAATACAACAGGATTCCAGCATAATTTTACAAATTGCTTTGCAATTATTGCACCCAGGGTCTTCGAGAACCACTAATGCCTCTACTGTAGATACATCACATACAAAACAGCCGGTATAACATTCTTTCCCGTAGTAATGTGGGATATTGTTTGTGTTCCACTAATTGTGGAGATCACAAAGAAATAGATACAGTGAGGCTGAAACCATTTTAGGCATTGCCACACCAACTGTAAAGCAACACAAGGAAGTCATAGGATCCCTATAGTGTGGAAGCAGGCCATTCAGCACATTGAGTCCACACTGACCCTCCAAAGTGCATCCTATCCAGACCTACCCCCCTATCCTATGTTGGTAACCCTGCTTTTCCCACGACTAATCCACCCAAAAACCTACACATCACTGAACACTGAGCAATTTACCACGGCCAATCAACCCTAACTTGCACATCTTTGGACTTTGGGAAGAAACTGAAGCACCTGGAGGAAACGTACGCAAACGTGGGGAGAACATACAAACTTCACACAGAAAGCTGCCCGAGGGTGGAATTGAACCTGGGTCCCTAGCGCCGTGCAAGCAGCAGTGCTAACCACCGAGCCACTGTGCTGTCCCTAGGAACAGAAAGTATGGGTCAAATATAAAAATAGAAGTTGCTGGAAAAGCTCAGCAGGTCTGGCAGCACCTGTGAAGACAAATCAGAGTTATTGTTTCGGGTCTGGTGACCCTTCCTCAGAACTGGGTTCTATGGGTCAAAACTGTCCAAATAAATACCTCACTGGAAAGATTTATTCAGGCATATGGAAAGGTACAGAAATGTAAATAATCCAAGTAGTTTTCTATTTCTTAAACTTTGCCTATAATTCCTGCAGTTCTCCCATTCTATCCACATGGTGTTCTACTAACTGAAATTGCTGGCAGAGCTCAAGTTTTTATTAATTCAGCTCCTCTGAGAGGCTATGGGGGGTGTGGGGTGCACAATTCTTCCTCTGATCTTCTCTCTTTTGTTGTGAGGTAGAGTTTAGTATCAATTCAAAATCTGCCTGTGACCACAGGGCTGCAAGAAAACAAAAGCAGACAGTGCTGGGAATTCACAGCAGGCCATTCAACCTTGGTGGCGAGAACAAACAATTCCAAATTGTTCTGGGAGCAGCAGCATAGTTACATTTCTGAAGTTCACTGTGACAGCATTTCACTCCACACATCACAATCTGGCTTTGTCACCTTCAGTAATATAACAAATGATCTGACAATGAGCTACACCAATGTGAATCGCACCTGTGATAGAACCTGATTCTTTCTTCCCCAAAGACAGTGTAATACTATTTAGAAGAATTAATGTGTTTTAACTAGATTATTGTGCAGCACGGTGGCACGGTGGTTAGCACTGCTGCCTCACAGCGCCGGAGACCCGGGTTCAATTCCCGCCTCAGGCGACTGACTGTGTGGAGTTTGCACGTTCTCCCAGTGTCTGTGTGGGTTTCCTCCAGGTGCTCCGGTTTCCTCCCACAGTCCAAAGATGTGCAGGTTAGGTGAATTGCCCGTAGTGTTAGGTAAGGGGTAAATGTAGGGGTATGGGTGGGTTGCGCTTTGGCGGGTCGGTGTGGACGTTGGGCCGAAGGGCCTGATCCACACTGTAATGTAATGTAATCTAATCTAATCCTGAATACATTTCAATTAACTGAATGCATTAATGTGTGAATGGATATTTAAGTGAAGGATAGGTGAGAAGGGGAGGTGGTGGTAAATCTACTAGATTAATCCAGAGACCCAGGTAATGTTTTGGGGACCCTGTTTGAATCCCGCTATGGCATATGGGGAATTTGAATTCAATAACATCTGGATTTGAGAATTTCGATTGTCAGGAAAACCCCCATCTGGTTCACTAATACTCTTTAAGGAAGAAAACTCCAGATCCACAGCAATGTGGTTGCCTCAGTTGTAACAATTGCTACAAAGTCTCAAGAAAAAATGAAACCACCTCGCACATGTGCTCTAGAACTTTCCACACGCCTGAACAAACTGTTTCAGCACAGTTACAACACTGGCATCTCTACAAAAATGTGGATGTTTGCTCAGCTATGTTCTGTACACAAAAAGTAGACCAAATCCAACCAGGCCAATTACTGCCCCATCAGTCTTCTCTCGGTCATCAGTAAAGTGATGGGAGGGGTCATCTGTAGCACCTGTTCAGAAAAACCTGCTCAGTGACGCCCAGTTTGGGTTCTGCTAGGACCACTCCGCTCCTGACTTCATTACAGCCTCAGTTCAAACATGGACAAAAGAGGGGAATTCTGTCAAATGAGGCCTTGATGTCAAGGGTTGTCACTCTCACAGCCCTTGACATCAAAACCTCATTCGACAGAATGAGGAACTACGTAGGAACATAGTAAAGCATTCAACTCCTTGAGCCTGTTCCACCACTCAATGAGATCACGGCTAGACTGTGGCCTAACTCCCTACAGCTGCCTTAAGCCCATATCCATTATTGCATTGGCTTAACAAAAATGTATCTTTCTCAGATTTAAAATTAATAACTGAACCAGCATCCACTGCCATTTAGATTAGATTAAATTATCCACAGCGTGGAAACAGGCCATTCGGCCCAGCAGGTCCACACTAACCCTCTGAAGAGTAATCCACCCAGACCCATTTCCTTCTGACTAATGCACCTAACACTATGGGCAATTTAGCATGGCCAATTCACCAAACTTGCACAACTTGGATTGTGGGAGGAAACCCACGCAGACACGGGGAGAATGTGCAAACTCCACACAGACAGTCACCTGAGGCGGGATTCGAACCCAGGTCCCTGGCACTGTGAAGCAGCAGTGCTAACCACTGAGCCACCGTGCCACCCCTGGTATAATCGCTTCTCAAAACTTAACTCTTGAAATCCAAGGATTGTTTTTGTAAACTTATGTTTGAATCTATCCTTCCTAAGGTGTGGTGCCCAGAATCTACTCACACAATAATCCGGGGTAGAGGGGGTGTCTGACCAGGGTTTTGTTTAACTGCAGCATAATTCTGCACCTTTATACCCCAGTCCTCTGGATATAATGGCCAGCATCCCATTAGCTTTCTTGACTATTTTCTGCACCTGTTCATGACGTTTTTAAGGTCTCTGCACTTGAACCCTCAAATAAGACTCTTTGGACACATCTGCTATATTTAACTTGATACCATCTACAAAGTACTCTTATCTAGTCTTTTCAGTCTAAAATGGATAACCCTCATACCTGCTTACATTGAACTCCATCTACCACAATTTTGCACATTCACCCAGTCTATCAATATCTCTTTGTAATTTTGTACAATCATCTACACTGTTACAATACCAGCCAACTTTGTGTCACCAACCAATTTGGATATATGACCTCCTATGCTATTAACTAAGTTATTAATAAATATTGTGAATAAGTGAGGCCTTATCACAGATTCTAGTGGGACACCACTGGTCACATCCTGCCAATTTGAGTATCCGGCCATTATCCCTACTTTCGTTGCCTGTCATTCAATTAATTTCCCGCGTCAGTAATCGTCCCTCAATTCCATTGTCTTCGACCTCAGTTGACAGTCTCTTATGTGGGATTTTATCAAGAACCACTAGCAAAACAAGAGTCAATGGGTATTGGAGGAGAGCGCTCCACTGGTTGGAGTCATACCTGGCACACAGGAAGATTGTTGTGGTTTTTGGAGGTCAGTCATCTCAGCTCCAGGACAACTCTGCAGGAGTTCCTGTGGACCATGTCTTTGGGCCAAAAGTTTTCTGCTGCTTCAGAAATGATCTTCCCTCCATCATAAGGTTGAAAGTTAGAATATTTGCTGATGATTGTACAATGTTCAGCACCATTTGAGACTTCTCATATACTGAAGCAGTTCATGTTCAAATGCAACAAAACCCGAACAATATCCAGGTTTGGGCTGATAAGCGGCAAGTAACATTTACATCACATAAATGCCAGGCAATCACCATCTCCAATCAAGGACAATCTAACCATCATCCATGACATTCAATAGCATTACTATCACCAAATTCCTCACTATCAACATTCTGGGGGCTTACCATTGACCAGAAACTGAACTGGTTAGCCACATAGACACTGTGATTACAAGAGCAAGTCAGAGGCTAATCAACTTGTGGTGACTAACTCATCTCCTGATGCTCCAAACCTGTCCATCATCTACAAGGCACAAGTCTTGGAATACTCCCAACTTGCCTGGATGGGGCAGCTCCAACAACACAGAAGCAGCTTAACACCATCCAGGACAAAGCACCCTGCTTGATTGGCACCAGTTCCACACGGGCACTCAGTGCACAGTACTGTGCACTATCTACAAGATGCCAAAGATTCTTATACAGCAGTGAGTGTCACTGGGTCAAAATCCTAGAATTCCCTCCCCAACAGCATTCCGGGTCTACCTACAGCATTTGAACTGTAGTGGTTTAAGAAGGCAGTTCACCACCATCTTCTCAAGGGGCAACGAGGCACAGGCAATAAATGCTGGCCCCAGTCAGTGACACCTGCATCCCAAAAAGAATGAAAGAAAATGTTAATAAGGAAATATACCGAGCACCATTCCTAGCTCAAACTCCTGAATACACTCTGTATTGTCTGTATGGCGTAGAATATTGTTCATAATCAAGAAATATAGTCCAGATCACTATGTAACTCACATCAAGCAAATCTTTGGCAATGTTTGTAAAATACCGATAGGTATGACTTTGATATAAGTAAATATTTGCACAGTTCCTATTTCTGGTATATTACCCTGAAACGCAAAAGCAATATTATTGTTTATGTTGATTTTCTCCCATCACTAACAGCTCCAACTTACTCTATACATTGTAAGTTCGTTGCATGGAAGGAGCAGAAGCTGAATTTGGCTTGTGAGGACACACTACATTGGTTCATTTTGCGGGACAAAAACAATGAACACTTTTTACTCAATCAACACTTATGTCTGTATCTGAGAGGCCTGGAAAAGACATGTTTAGAATAAAACAGTTGACAGAATGATCAGGGATTAGATTTTAATCAATATGTGACTGCACTGGATCAGCTTGGCACCCCCATGCAACTGTACAGATTGCAGGGTCCTGGTGCCACACTAGGATCAGGCTATTCTTCAAATTCAGTGGAATTCTATTTGTGTTTACTAATAACACACAGGATATTTTTGTTTTCACGTATAGTGGTACTTACTGTTTGCAATGTTGGAAGCTGTGTAACTGTCTGCCATTCCCGACACCTGACTGGCAATGCTGACCTCACTGGCCCTCCGGAATCCCCGGAAAATTGGGGCTGTTAAGGGGGAGGAAGGTGATGAACTTTCCATGAGGATACCAGCATGAGACTGAATAACGTCTGCTATTGAGCCAAAACAAAGAAATCTAAATTAGATCCATCAGCAATACAGATAAACTCACACAGTAGCAAAAAGCATCAATGATCATATCTAAGATTCATTTGGAGTTGACTTCATGGGGAAATAAACACATCAACTGAATTTTGATGCCAAAAAGAAACCTCAAATAAGCAAAGAGACAGAAGGGGAAAACAAACAAGACCAGAGTTGAAGTTGCCTCAGTTTGTAAACATGGAAGATACTGCAGATAGTGAGGGGATGTCAAAGCTTAGCCTTGGGAAATTATAAATTACTCAACTGGGTCACTACACCTGACTCCACATGCCAGATCCATCACCAGAACACTCTTGTCATTGTAGTATACTGGATTAAATAAAATAAATAAAATACTTGCTTAATTATGAATCAGATATCTCTTTCTGATTTTCCCAAGAGGAAATTAAGTTGATCAATAGAAATGGTGAAGAATGAAGCTCTCAGTTGCCAGACGAACCGTCATTATGTCAGCTTAACAGTCAGATGTCAAGGGTTTAAATCTCAGATCCGGCAGGTTCTTTATTTGACTACGAAACTTTGTATTAGGGAGAGGTTGTACTAAAAGGCATTGCCTTCTCAATTAACTCAAGCTTCCTTTACATCATCAAGGAGCACAACTGGCCAGCAGCTGTGGAGAAAGTCATGACCTGACTAGTGCCTATTTCTAAAATGAAGTGGATCTATCAGGAAACTAGTGGAGTAGTATTAAGGGAGAGGTCATTGATAAAGACAAAGCAGCAATAAAATTGTTAACACTTCTTGTATTCATTGTTGCATCAGAGATACTGCAGAGTTCCACATATTCTGATATTGTCTGGCACCACAATGCACTGGTTGACAGGTATAATGTTCTCAATGATACTTTCAATGTGTAGGACAATTAGATTAATTGCTTATATCATGGTTTATCTGTTCTAGGGAAACAAATTAAAGATGATTATTAAATATGCATTTAATTAATGAGTTGAATTTAAACAGTATGAATTATTTCAGTACTAACTTCTCAGCAGCAGTCATGCCAAAGCAGAAACAAAAGCATGAAATGCAAAGTAAAATCCAAACTGTCTCTTGAGAGAGCAGGAGTGGAATAGACTGTTATTCATCAATATGATCTTCAAACATAAATTAACTCCATGCAAAAACACAATTATAAACTATGGCTAGGTAAGATCAAAAACCTGCTCGGTATGTTTTGGTTTTTGATATTGATGGGAAGATGATTCTACAGTATTTAATATAGAAGCTATGCAAAAGCAGTGGATTCCTTTTCTCTGGGGTTTTGCAGTCATGCTGGAGGGTGTCACTCACCATCTATGCACTTGCCAGGGAAGACTCTGTGAATGAAGCCATTCACCAGTTTGTTTTTTTTTATATACAGTACATTAATCAATCTCATGAGACATTGCACCCAGGAAGTTACAGCCAAGTCTTCAGCTGAGGTGAGATTGGGGGGGTAGGGGATAATGGGTGCAGGAAGCACAAATGTAAGTCAGTTCTGATTTTGTAGTTACATATTCTACACGCACTAACATTTCAAATATTCTGCCCATTTAAAAGTGTAAATGAACTGATTACATTTTTAATTCAAAGCTTTGATAAATGCAGATTAAAATCAAACATTTCATCATGCTGAACTTGAAAGAATTTCAACAGCTCTGTACTTAATCCAGTAATATTATTAATTATCAAATATTGCTTCATAGTTGTTCCATTTTGAGATGGAGATTCAAACTGAATTCCTACATAATAGTGCTTGCCTGTGTGTATTAGTGGGTTTAAGTATTTGTAGGATGTGACTTGGGACATTTTACAAATCAAATGATGCCAAATAAACTTGTGTTATTGTTTTTGAAGATGCAATGTGGCCTGGGTAGGTGCACAATTTTCCCTGCCAATTGTGATCATTAGTCTACTCATCATTTCATAATATCCCTGTACACTGTCCCATTCCCACCCACAACAGTGAAAATGTTTCAAGTCCGTTCTAATCACAAAACATATCACTTCTAAACAAAGAAGCAGGCACATAGCACAAATCACAACAATACAGAAGGAGAGACTACACACACTCTGCAACAGTTGGATTCCTACTGGAACCATCTTGCCAGTTAAGGACAGGAACAGGAATACTAGTTTCCATTACACTCTCCTGTCGTTGGAGAGTCACAAATGGAGTTTCCAGGATGAGGGTGGGGTTGTTCTGGATTGTCTCAACTAGAGCAGACGGGAGAAAAACAAAAGGACAGACATCTAGCTACAAACCGTACAGCAAACATCACAGTCAACCACTTAGAGCAACTGAGAAGGTTAATGCTGACAACTTTGTTCATATTTTCTGATTTCTCATGCTACTGAAATAGTTAATAAGTTGATGTTTAATCTAAGTGACTTTACATGTTTTACAATATAAGGATCAAATTTATCTCTTGAAAATTAAGGGAAAATACAAACCTGTTGAAACACAAAACAGAGAGAGAACACAGTTTCTTAGCTATCCCTGTTTTAACAACAATGCCATAGAATCAAATACAATTTATATTCACAGTTACACCTAACAGGTTCCCATTTCTGGTTTCTACTGTACTATAGGAATATTCACACATTTATTATGCAGGAATGGTCTAATTAGTTTATTACTGCAATGAAAATAGGGTCCTCTGCATATGAAACAAATGCTATTTCCTAAACTTGCAGTCTTCTTTAACTTATTTCCAAAACACGAAAAAAAGTCTAATTCTGTTTGTTGGCCAACACACGCTACTGTAAGTTTTATACCCTCAAGCATGTGTAGTTGATTCAAACATTTTCCAAACAGAGCACTTGTTATAATATGTAACTTGTTCTAATGTATAGCTCTGATCATGCTGGCTAATTATTGATAATTAACAAGCAAAACATCCTATACAGTTGTTCCTGGAAAACATGTATAATGCAATCTACCAGCATATCTAACTAGTTGTTGTGGTTCTGTTCGCCGAGCTGGGAATTTGTGTTGCAGACACTTCGTCCTCTGTCTAGGTGACATCCTCAGTGCTTGGGAGCCTCCTGTGAAGCGCTCCTGTGATCTTTCCTTCGGCATTTATAGTGGCCTGTCCCTGCCGCTTCCGGTTGTCAGTTACAGTTGTCCGCTGCAGTGGCCGGTATATTGGGTCCAGGTCAACGTGTTTGTTGATAGAATCTGTGAATGAGTGCCACGTCTCTAAGAATTCCCTGGCTGTTCTCTGTTTGGCTTGTCCTATAATAGTAGTGTTGTCCCAGTCGAACCCATGTTGCTTGTCATCTGTGTGTGTGGCTACTAAGGATAGCTGGTCATGTCGTTTCGTGGCTATTTGGTGTTCATGGATACGGATCGTTAGCTGTCTTCCTGTTTGTCCTATGTAGTGTTTTTTGCAGTCCTTGCATGGGATTTTGTACACTACATTGGTTTTGCTCATGCTGGGTATCGGGTCCTTTGTCTTGGTGAGTTGTTGTCTGAGAGTGGCTGTTGGTTTGTGTGCTGTTATAGTCCTAGTGGTCGCAGTAGTCTCGCTGTCAGTTCGGAAATGCTCTTGATGTATGGTAGTGTGGCTAGTCCTTTGGGTTGCGGCATGTCCTCGTTCCGTTGTCTTTCCCTTAGGCATCTGTTGATGAAGTTGCGCGGGTATCCATTTTTGGCGAATACATTGTAGAGGTGTTCTTCTTCCTCTTTTTGCAGTTCTGGTGTACTGCAGTGTGTTGTGGCCCTTTTGAACAGTGTCTTGATGCAACTTCTTTTGTGTGTGTTGGGTGGTTCCTTTCGTAGTCAGGACTTGTTCTGTGTGTGTGGCTTTCCTGTATACCTTTGTGGTGAATTCTCCGTTCGGTGTTCTCTGTACCATCATGTCTAGGAATGGGAGTTGGTTGTCCTTTTCTTCCTCTCTCGTGAATCGGATTCCTGTGAGTGTGGCGTTGATGATCCGGTGTGTGTTCTCTATTTCTGTGCTTTTAATGATTACAAAGGTGTCATCGACATATCTGACCCAGAGTTTGGGTTGAATTTGCGGTACGACTGTTTGTTCTAATCTTTGCATTACAGCTTCTGCTATGAGTCCAGAGATGGGTGAGCCCATGGGTGTGCCGTTGATTTGTTCATATATTTGGTTGTTAAATGTGAAGTGTGTTGTGAGGCACAGGTCCAGTAGTTTGAGTATGCCGTCTTTGTTGATAGGTTCCCCATCTTGTTGTCTGTTCCGTATGTCCAGCAGGTTGGCTATTGTTTCTCTGGCTAGGGTTTTGTCGACAGAGGTGAACAGTGCTGTTACATCGAATGAGACCATAGTTTCTTCCTTGTCTATATGTATATTTCTGATGATGTCCAAGAATTCCTGTGTTGACTATATAGAGTGTCTGGATCCGCTGATCAGGTATTTCAGTTTCTGTTGGAGTTCTTTAGCTAGTTTAAGCGATGGTGTCCCTGGTAGCGATACGATGGGTCTGAGTGGGATGTCTGGTTTGTGCACTTTAGGTAGTCCATAGAATCTGGGGGTGGTGTTGCTTTCAGGTTTCATTCTCTCCGTATCCATGAACACCAACTAGCCACAAAACAACACGACCAGCTATCCTTAGTAGCCACACATGCAGATGACAGGCAACATGAGCTCGACTGGGACAACACTACTATTATAGGACAAGCCAAACAGAGAACAGCCAGGGAATTCCTAGAGGCGTGGAACTCACTCACAGATTCTATCAACAAACACATTGACCTGGACCCAATATACCGGCCACTGCAGCGGACAGCTGTAACTGACAACCGGAAGCGGCAGAGACAAACCATTATAAATGCCGAAGGAAACAACACAGAAGCGCTTTACAGGAGGCCCCCGAGCACTGAGGATGTCACCTAGACAGGGGACGAAACGTCTGCAATACAAATTCCCAGCTCGTCGAACAGAACCACAACAATGAGCACCCGAGCTACAAATCTTCTCACAAACTTTGAATATCTAACTAGGTTAACTAGTAGCTCTCTGTTGCTGATTGAAAGTGCACCTACCCAGAAGAACAGAGCTGCCATCACCCAGTGGGAATCTCTGATACCGGGGAACATTAAATGGTGGGAGCAGGTGGAATTTCTTCTCCAAAAGTGGCTCCAAGCGGGAAGATGAAGGATCCGCTGGATGGAAGAGATTGTAAACATGTTGACACGCTGGTCTCAACTGGTAGACTGAGAAGGAATGGAATAGATGTGACAATTAACAGACTTTGTTTAACACTATGTTTTCTAAGGTAAACATTAATTTTCATGATTCAAGTAAAACGTTACTGAGGAAAGGGATGTTATTACTCTCACCAGCTACTGGGCAGTGAACCTTCAAATTGATTTTGTACTTTCATTTGACTCCATTTCAGTTACCTATTGGATAGTTTCTTAATAAAAAATTGCAACAGATGAACAACAGCAACAAATAAAAATAAAGTGGGAAAGATCCTGGTTTGAAACAAATGGTGCCAGGATACACCACACACTTCACGGAAAAATGTAGGATATCCAAGATGAGGGGAGAAGGAAGGATAAATAAAGTAACATGTGAAACAGGCTGCAATTCATCAGTAACAATTTTTCACTCACAGCAAGTTAAAGTGAATCCATTAGCATGCCTAGGATATTTATTTTACGCAGGATGAGCAGGATTAGACACAAAGAAGATGCAAAATCCAAATCGGAGAGATAGGTAAAATTCCTCAAATATTTGTTTTCACAGTGTCAGCTACCCTGAAACAGAGTGTTCACTGAGTACAGTGTTTCAGGGAGGAACTGGCTAAGATCTAGCCAGTAGAAGATAGCTTGTAACAGAAGTTGGGTGAGGTTAACTGGCTAAACCAGCAGTCACCATGATCTTTGTAAATTAATTATCTTCTGGATCAGAATGGAATCTCTATGGGGATTTTCTTTTCCTGTTTGGCCACAGATTTTCTTTTGGTCTTGCACAAGATTACGTGATGTGAAATGGTACATTGTTGGTTGGGACAAGTTGGGAGACCCACTTGGATTCCAGTCCTTTTCCTGCTACATTAGAATGGATCATATGGGAACCAGGAAGAGCTAGTCAACTGGATACAAAATTGGCTTGATGGTAGAGAACAGAGGATAGTGGTAGACGGTTGGTGTTCACAAGGTATGTGACCAGTGCTGTTGCACAAGGATTGGTGCTGGGTCGACTGTTGTTCTGCATTTATGAGAATATAGGAGAACATCTCACCCAGACTCAGCGACAGGAAGGATGTTATTAAACTGGTAAAGTTGCAAAGAAGACTTACAAGGATGTTACTGAGTTTGGAATGTTTGAGTTATAAGGAGAGGCTAGTTAGGCTGGTGCTTTTTCCCCTGGAGTGTGGGAAGCTGAGGTTTATAAAATCTTGAGGGGCATAGATAAGGTGAACAGCCAAGTTTTCTGCCACAGGGTAGGGGAGTCCAAAACTAGAGGGCATAGGTTTAAGATGTAAGGATAAAGATTTAAAAGGGACCTAAGAGGCGATGTTTTCACACATATGTTTATGGATTGAGATGCCAGAGGAAATGGCAGATGCAGGTAGAGTTACATCACTTAAAAGACATTTGGATAGATACTTGGATAAGAAAGGTTTAGAGGGATATGGGCCAAATGAGGGAAAATCTAGTTCAATTTAGGAAATCGTCGGCATTGATGAGTTGGGCTGAAGGGCCTGTTTCTGTACTGTATGACTCAATGATATAGATAACTTCCTGAGCAATAAATGCTGCAATACCAAAGCACTTTCCCAGTCAGAAACAAGATGTAGAAACAAAATTTACTGGCACACAATGTTTCAGTTTCATTGTAACAAACAGAGGGAATTGCACTGGTCGAGCTACCCACCATCCAAGCTTGGAATCACTGTCTTCCTCAATGCCAGCACCAGTCCCAAGGGAGAGCCAAACAGAAAGAAGTCAGTCACTTCAAATTCAAACTTCCCAGGGTTTACTCCTTCCAGCATGGTTGAACTACTAGATCGTCTTGACCCAGGATCATTCTTAAAAACGCTAGATTGCAAACTACAAGAAAAAACACAAATATTAATATTTAAGATACCTTTCTTGTAAATTAAATTCCCAATAAAACTGCACCTCAGCTAGGCCATCAATCTGCTATATCAAAGGTTAAACATTAAAAAGAGAGGAATGAGCAGTGCAGAGAAATTACGTCCATTCTACCCTTCAATAGATCTCAATAAACAATGCCTTGTACCCCATGTAGGTGAATTCAGAGGATCAACACAGCAGCAACAGGAAATGGAAAGTGGACATTTTGTCAAAAATGCACAGGTCACAATAAAGTAAACACCACATAAACACCATGGAATTTCATTAAGAGACAAACTAACCACTGCCCCATATTATTCAATGGTGTTACCATCATTGAATCCCCCACTATCAACATCCTGGGAGTTATTATTGATCAGAAGCTCAACTGGACTCACCACATACATGCAGTGGCTGCACAGAATATTGTGGAAAGTAACACTCCTCCTGATTCCCCAAAGCCTGTCCACCATCAACAAGACACAAGTCAGGAGTGTGATGGAATATTCCCCACTTGCCTGGATGAGTGCAGCTCCAGCAACACTCAAAGAGCTTGACACCATCCAGGACAAAGCAGCCCACTTGTTTAGCACTGCATTCACAAGCATCCACTCCCTCCATCACGGACGCTCAGTAGCAGTAGTGTGTACTATCTACAAGATGCATTCAAAATATTCATGAAAGATCCTCAGACAGCACCTTCCAAACCCACAACCACTTCCATCACAACTTCAATTCATAAAACATCAACACTAACAGCAAATCATACTGGGTCAACTTCTCAGGGACAGTGAAAAACAAAGAATAAATAACAAAATAAATATAGCACAGGAGCAGGCCTTCGGTCCTCCAAGCCTGCGCCAATCCTGATCCTCTATATAAACCTGTCACCTATTTTCTTTTTTTTTATAGATATTTTTATTAGAAATTTAACATTTTTACAAGTTTACAAAAATAAACAAAACTCTCAAGTACAAACATTGATATACAATTAAATCCTAAATATATAATAACCAAAATTTAACAAAAGAAAAATACTGAAAAAAAACAAAATTCAACTAACTACTAATCTAACCTACAACTAACCAGAGTGTATATTTACGTCTCTGACATTATTCAAATAAGAGAAAGAGAGAAAAAAAAACAGCGGATAACATCGAAATTAGGTAGTGAGATACATGCTCGGAATGTGTTAACATCAAATGTAACAAAACCCGTATTCGTACGGGATTCCTCTCCCAAGGGGCCCCGGACCAGCCAAGTTCGTAATCTCAATTAAATAAAAGCCCTTGTTAGGATAGCCAAAATATCTGTATTCATATAATTCAAGAAGGTGTTCGGTGCACCATATTTGTAAGTAAGTCAAGGGGGATACATTCCATAATTAATCTGTGCCAATTTGAAAGTCCAGGGGGGCCCTCAGCCATCCAGTTTACCAAAATATTTTTCCTTGCACAGAAAGAGAGAATAGAAAATAGTCTCTTCCCATGCATATCCAGGGAGGGAAAGTTTGAAAAGCCCAAAAGGAGAGATACAGGGTCCACTTTAATTTCCGTTTCTAAAATTTCTGTGAGGGCACTTGCTACTTTAGTCCAGTATTTACGGATCTTATGACAGGTCCATAGACAATGTACAAGAGTGCCCACCTCTATTTTACATTTGGGACACATTGAAGATGCCCCTGCCTTAAATTTTGCCAATCAATCCGGTGCTATATGGGCCCTATGAAGTATATTCAGCTGGATAGCCTGAGTTCTGTTACAGATAGTGATTCTTCTGGCAATTTCCCAACTGTCATTCCACGTTTCTATAGAGATTTCTAGTCCCAATTCCTGATCCCATGTTTTAAGCAGATTATCCATATCTCCCGATACTTCTTCATGTAGTAAATGATAAATAGTACTGATGGAGGATACCCCCATTGGTCGTAGTACTCTACATTCTCGATCTGATTTATAAAGACTATCTAATAACGTAGTCTTCTTCTGTATATAGTCTCGAATTTGGAAATACCGATAGAGGTCTCCATTAGGTAATCCGCATTTCTGACGCAGCTATTCAAAAGACATCAGGACCCCATCTTTAAATAGGTCCCTTAGACATGAGATACCCCTGGATCTCCAGAGTTTAAAAGTGGCATCTGTAAACCCTGGTTGGAATCCCCATGCTCCCACTATCGGCACATAGGGGGATGTTTTATGTGAGTTGCCCTCATTTTGCCGTATTATATTCCAAGCCTTGATTGTATTTAGTATTATAGGGTTTTTACAGTGATCCGTAATGATTTTCCTCTTGTCTGAAAATAAAAGGTTAATAACTGGGTATTTTACTTGAGAGGCCTCGATGTCCAACCAGATTGATTGTGGATCAGACAAGACCCAATCAGCTATGTAACTTAATAGGGAACTTAACTGATATTTCCTAAAGTCTGGGAAGTCCAATCCTTCCCTTGTCTGTGGAAGCTGTAGCTTCTTCACCTTAATGAGGGGCCGTCTATGATTCCAGATAAAGGAACCCAACCAGCCATATAATTTACATAGTGCCAGCCTCGGCAGCATCACCGGAAGCATTCTCATAGGGTATAGGAGACGGGGCAGGACATTCATTTTAATTAGTGCTATTCTACCCAGCCAGGAAATTGGAAGGTCTCCCCATCGCTGGAGGTCCTGCCTTATCCTTTCCAGTAAATGCACAAAGTTAGCCTTGTATAACTGACCAAATACTAGGGTAATAAAAATGCCTGAATATAAGAAATTTTCCAGGGACCAACGAAAGGGAAAATGGGATCCGTCCACTAAGTGGGGTATCATAGCAAGGCCACCCATTGGTATAGCCTCCGATTTTGAGAAATTAATTTTATAGCCTGAGAATGCGCTAAATGTATTAATAACTTGGATTAAGCGAGGTACGGACATCCGAGGATTACTGAGAAATAGAAGAACATCATCTGCATAAAGGGTAATTTTATGTTTACCTGTACCAATCCTCGGGGCCGTTATATTAGGATCAGCTCGTATAGCTTCTGCTAGTGGTTCAATTATTAGCGTAAATAACAATGGCGAGAGAGGACATCCCTGACGGCAACCCCTACCCACACTGAAGCTATCCGAACCTAATCCATTGGTAACCACAACTGCTTTGGGATCACTATACAATGTTGAGACCCATTTGGTAAACACCTTTCCAATGCCAAACCTTTCCATTGTGTAAAACAGATATGACCATTCAACCCTATCAAATGCCTTTTCCGCGTCTAATGAAACTACTACTCCTGGTATCTTTCCCTGATGGCAGGCTTGAATCATATTCAAAACCCTTCTAATATTATTGGATGATCTACGGCCCTTAATAAACCCCGTCTGATCCTCCTTTATGATATGTGGCAGTACCCTTTTTAGTCTCAATGCTAACGTTTTAGAAAAGATTTTAAAATCTACATTTAGCAAGGATATTGGTCTGTATGACATACAATCTTCTGGATCCTTTCTTTTTTTAAGGATAAGAGAGATATTTGCCTCTTTCAGCGAAGGCGGGAGGCAGCCCTGAATATATGCTTCTGTTGTGGGCAAAATCTTAGAGAGAATTGTAAGGGATAGGATTTATGAACATCTGGATAAGAATAATGTGATCAAGGATAGTCAGCATGGTTTTGTGAAGGGCAGGTCGTGCCTCACAAACCTTATTGAATTCTTTGAGAAGGTGACTAAGGAGGTGGACGAGGGGAAAGCGGTAGATGTGGTGTATATGGATTTTAGTAAGGCGTTTGATAAGGTTCCCCATGGTAGACTACTGCAAAAAATACGGAGGTATGGCATTGAGGGTGAGTTGGAGGTTTGGATTAGGAGTTGGCTGGCCGGAAGAAGACAGAGGGTAGTAGTTGATGGCAAAGGTTCATCTTGGAGTGCCGTCACTAGCGGTTTTCGCAAGGATCTGTTTTGGGACCATTGCTGTTTGTCATTTTTATAAATGACCTGGAGGAGGGGTTAGAAGGTTGGGTGAGCAAGTTTGCGGATGATACGAAAGTCGGAGGAGTTGTAGACAGTGAGGAAGGACTTGGCAGGTTACAGCGGGATATAGATAAGCTGCAGAACTGGGCAGAAAGGTGGCAAATGGAGTTCAATGTAGCTAAGTGTGAGGTGATTCACTTTGGTAAGAGTAACAAAAAGATGGGGTACTGGGCTAATGGTCGGATACTTGGTAGTGTGGATGAGCAGAGGGATCTTGGTGTCCATGTACACAGATCTTTGAAAGTTGCCACCCAGGTAAATAGTGCGGTGAAGAAGGCATATGGCGTACTGGCTTTTATTGGTAGAGGAATTGAGTTCCGGAGTACTGAGGTCATGTTGCAGTTGTATAAGACTCTGGTGCAGCCGCATCTGGAGTATTGTGTGCAGTTTTGGTTGCCATACTATAGGAAGGATGTGGAGGCACTGGAACGGGTGCAGAGGAGGTTTACCAGGATGTTGCCTGGTATGGTAGAAAGATCGTATGAGGAAAGGCTGAGGCACTTGGGGTTGTTTTCATTGGAGAAAAGAAGGTTTAGGGGTGACTTGATAGAGGTGTACAAGATGATTAGGGGTTTAGATAGGGTCGACAGTGAGAATCTTTTTCCACGTATGGAGTCAGCTATTACAAGGGGGCATAGCTTTAAATTAAGGGATGGTAGGTATAGGACAGATGTTAGGGGTAGGTTCTTTACTCAGCGAGTCGTGAGTTCATGGAATGCCCTGCCAATAGCAGTGGTGGACTCGCCCTCATTATGGGCATTTAAGCAGGCATTGGATAGGCATATGGAGGATAGTGGGCTAGTGTAGGTTAGGTGGGCTTGGATCGGCGCAACATCGAGGGCCGAAGGGCCTGTACTGCACTGTATTCTTCTATGTTCTATATGCATAGTTATACATGTCCATAAGTGGACCAGCCAATATTTCTGTAAATTCTTTATAGAATTCAGCTTGAAAACCATCTGGGCCAGGTGCCTTACCGCTCTGAAGTTGCCTGATTGCGTCAAGTATTTCTTGGACTGTTAGGGGAGCATTTAGGACCGATACCTGTTCCGGAGATAGGCCCGGAAAGGTCAAATTTTTAAAAAATGATTGCATCTTCCTAGTCCTGTCTTCACAATTCTACGATTTATATAAATCAGAATAAAATTTTCTAAAGATTGCATTAATCCTTTTGTGATCATGAGTCAAAGTGCCCGTACTTTCCTTGATAGCCGTGATAGTTTGAGGGGCCTTTTTTTACTTTGCAAGAAATGCTAAGTATCTACCTGGTTTGTTGCCAAATTCATATAACCTTTGTTTTGCAAATAATATTTCCCTCTTAGCCGTTTGGGTAAGCGTAGTGTTTAGAGCTGTCCTAAGGGCCAGAATCCTTTGCAATTTAATAATAGAAGGTCCATCAGCGTATGCAGTTTCAGCTGCTTTTAAGCGAGCTTCGAGCAGATGCTGTTGTTCTCCCTTTAATTTTTTTCTGGGTCGCTGAGTCGGAGATGATCAAACCTCGCGGGTAAGCTTTGATGGTCTCCCACATCATTGATGGGTTGCTAGCCGCTCCTAAATTAATTTCTAAAAAAGTTTTAAATTCTTGAGAAAAGTACTTTACAAATTTACTGTCTTTCATTAGGAACGGGTCCATACGCCAATGCCGAGGGGATGTCCCATTGTTCCTCGCCTTGGTTTCCATATAGACAGCAGCGTGGTCGGAAATTGCTATACTATCTATTTTACAGGATGATATGGAATTTAAAAAAATCGAGGGGGCAAAAAACATATCAATTCTAGTATGGCATTTATGTGGATTGGAGTAAAAAGAAAAATCTCTGCCCTGTGGATGAAGACATCTCCATACATCTACTAATCCTAATTCTTTGTTCAGATCTACCAATTGTCTAGATCTGGGAGATCCTCCTGTAGTACTCTTGGGAATCCTATCTATTTCCAGATCCATAATACAATTAAAGTCTCCCCCTATAATTGTATGACGGGCAAAAAGAGCCATCAATTTTGAGAAGGCTTCCGTTATAAATTTAAAGGGGTGTGCCGGGGGGCAGTACAAATTTAAAATTCCATATTCCTCTCCATTTATAAGGGCTTTAATCAGAATATATCGTCCAGATTCGTCTTTTATCTGATTTAGGATTTTGAAAGGGAAATTCTTCCGAACAAGAATAACAACTCTCCTACTTTTTGAGCTAAAAGAAGAAAAAAAGGCCTGATCAAATCCACCCTGTCGTAATTTCAAGTGTTCTTTATCCAACAGATGTGTCTCCTGTTGGAGAGCTTTATCAACTCTTTCCTTCTTAAGATTTGATAATATTTTCTTCCTTTTGATTGGCGAATTACTCCCCTTGACATTCCAGGTGCACCACTTAACCGACTGATCAACCATAATCATCCGGGCAAATCCGAGACCCCTCGGGAGGGGAAACCCTATCCAGAACATCCCGAGCATAGAGCATATAAAATTCACAAAAATAAAGCCCCTCTAATACACTCACAACAGTATAATAAAAAACTATTTCTAAATAATAAAAAATATATAAAACGTATTTAAATGGAGATTTTCCCCCTTGTTCCCGAGGGTGTCACTTCCTTTCCAAAGGTCCATCGTATCCTCTCCCAACCAATGCCCCACACTTGACCAAGGCGCTCCTCAATAGGATGAGGAGAATTCAGATATAATACAAAGCTAGAGTTAACAGTGAGCACCCTACCCCCACCCCCCCCACACCTGGATATGTTTGGTAATGTTAATACCATGTATAAACATATATAACTATAAAATTACGATCTCAACAAATAATAATTAAATATAATAATACAAAATAACAAGGGAAAACAACCCCGCTCCTAGAGACAGAGATAAAATAGAATAAGGTAACCACCTCCGCCCAACATTAACTAAACCCCCCGGCTTATATATATACATACATATATATATATATTATATATATATATACATACACACATACATACACATATATATACATACATACATAGAATAATAATAAAAAAACAACCCCAAGGGGGGGAGAAAATTGTAAAATAGAGAACAAATAAATATATCCCTCTCCCCACCCCCCCAAGATAATATTAATCAGTAAGATAAGAAAAAAGAAAAAGGGTGGGGGGATATAAACCGGAGTGGGGGAAAGGTAAACCAACATCCATTGTCTCTTACAATTTATCTAAGAGAGTCCAAAAATTCCTTAGCCTTTTCTGGCGATTCGAAGTTATACACGGATCCTTTGTGGTTAAAGCATAGCGTCGCTGGGTAGCGTAAGGAGTACTGAATATTTAAGTCCCTTAAACGCTTCTTCGCCTCGTCGAATGCCTTCCTCTTTCGGACCAGAGCTGGGGAAAAGTCCTGGAATAACATGATCTTGGATCCTTTATAGATCATAGCTTGGGAATCTTTTCCAAGATTTCTAGAGGCTTCTAGGAGTATCTGCCTCTCCTTACAGCTCTGCAGCCGGAACAGGACCGGGCGGGGATGCTGGTTCGAGCCGGGCCCGCGTATTGCGACCCAGTAGGCCCATTCTACCCTTACCTGGCCTGATCCAGCTTCCAGATTTAAAAGCTGTGGCAGCCACTGTTTGAGAAACGCTGTAAGCTGGCCTTCCTCTTCCCGTTCGGGAAGGCCCAGCAAACGAATATTTTTTCGACGACCTCGATTATCGAGGTCATCAATGTAATTCTCTAAGGTCCGGACTCGCTGTTCGATCCACGGCCGATTGCGCTGTAGTTTTGGAGGTCGCGGCCTTTAGCTCTGCCCCTCCGACTCGGCGCTCGATTTTTTATTTTCTCGGTCGTGCTTTTGCTGTGGGGTTGAGAGTGAGTCCCATCGACTTCGGGATTCTTCAATGAAAGCGTCGATCTTCGCATCCAGTTTAGAGATGATTTCCACAAGGCTTGTCCACCGAGGCGGCTGTGGACGCCTCAGCTGCAGCTGGAGAGGGTGGGGGAGGGGTTCCTGCTTGCTGAGAGCTGCGGGCTCCCCTTCCTTTAGTCGTTTTTACTAAAGATTAGATTATTTAAATTTAATACTAAGCAACTAATTAAATTAAACAGCTATTTTAAATGATTTGGTGAGTGTGGTGGGGATGGGTGGCCCACTTTGCCCAAGTCTTGGGAGGAGCACTATAGACTCAGACTTGCTGGGTCGCCACCATCTTGGATCCCCCTTCGCCTATTTTCTGAGGATCTGTATCCCTCTGCTCCCTGCCCGTTCATGTATCTAGGCGAAAGTGAGGACTGTACATGCTGGAAATCAGAGTCGATTAGAGTGGTTCTGGAAAAGCACAGCCGGTCAGGCAGCATCTGAGGAGCAGGAAAGTTGACATTTCAGGCAAAAGCCCTTCATCAGGATTGAAGGCAGGGATCCTCCAGGGTGGAGTGTAGAGAGGAGGAGAACTTCTTCAAGGTAGGCTTCCTTGCAAGAGGATTTGCAGTAAGGTTAAAATCAACTAGATACTCCCTTTTCTGTTTCAGAACTGTTTCAAAGAAAACCTAGTGGGCGGCACAGTGGTTAGCAGATAAAGGAGGAGCCATTGTCATTCAGAATAGAACAGATTACTGCAAGGAAGTGTACCGACAACTGAACAACCAGGAACACGACAGGCAACTACCAGCTCATCCCACCAAAGAACACACCCTTGAATTAAACACGCTGATCAGAACTTTGGATCCAGTCTTTCAGAGTTCCCTACGTGCCCTCATCCCACGTACTTCTCGTGTAGGCGACTTCTACTGCCTTCCAAAGCTACACAAAGCCAACACACCGGGACGTCCCATCGTGTCGGGCAATGGGACCCTATGTGAGAATCTCTCTGGCTATGTGGAAGGCATCTTGAAACCTATTGTACAGGGGATCTCCAGCTTCTGTCGCGACACTACGGATTTCTTACAGAAACTCAGCACCCACGGACCAGTCAAACCGGGAACATTCCTCGTCACAATGGATGTTTCCGCACTCTACACCAGCATCCCCCACAAGGATGGCATCGCGGCAACAGCCTCAGTACTCAACACCAACGACTGCCAGTCTCCAAACACCATCTTACAACTCATCTGCTCTATTCTTGATCACGTCTTCACTTTTGACAACCAGTTCTTCATCCAGACACATGGAACAGCCATGGGGACCAAATTTGCACCCCAATATGCCAACATTTTTATGCACAGGTTCGAACAAGACTTCTTCTCTATGCAGGATCTCCAACCAACATTATACACCAGGTACATTGATGACATTTTCTTCCTCTGGACCTATGGCGAGGAGTCACTGATAAAACTGCACAGTGACATCAACAAGTTTCAACCCACCATTAAACTCAGCATGGACTACTTTCGACTGTCTGTCTCATTCTTGGACACGTGCGTCTCCATCCAGGATGGACACCTCAGCACCACACTCTACCGCAAACCCACAGACAACCTCACAATGCTACACTTCTCCAGCTTCCACCCAAAACATATTAAATAAGCCATTCCCTATGGACAAGCCCTGCGCGTACACCGGATCTGCTCAGATGAGGAGGAACGTGACAGACACCTGGAAATACTCAGGGATGCCCTCACAAGAATGGGGTACGATGCCCAACTCATCGACCGCCATTTCCGACATGCCACAGCAAGGAACCGTAATGACCTCCTCAGGAGACAGACACGTGCTGCAACTGACAGGGTACCCTTCGTTGTTCAGTACTTCCCAGGAGCTGAAAAACTACGCCATGTTCTTTGTGACCTGCAACACATCCTCAATGAGGAGAAGCACCTCACCAAGACATTCCCCACACCTCCACTACTTGCCTTTAAACAACCGCCAAACCTCAAACAGATCGATGTTCGTAGCAAACTGCCCGGCTCTCAGGACAACTCCATACAACCCTGTCACGGTAGGCGCTGCAAGACGTGTCAGATTGTGGACATAGATACCACTATTACGCGTGGGAACACCTCCCACCTTGTACATGGCAGGTACTCATATGGCTCAGCCAATGTTGTCTACCTTATACGTTGCAGGCAGGGATGCCCGGAGGCATGGTACATTGGGGAAACCGAGCAAAGGCTACGGCAACGGATGAATGGACACCGCACAATAATCAACAGACAGGAGGGTTCCCTCCCAATTGGGGAACACTTCAGTGGTCCAGGACATTCAGCCTCGGGCCTTCGGGTGACCATCCTCCAAGGCAGACTTTGGGACAGGAGGAAGAGGAAAGTGACTGAGCAGAGGCTGATAGCTAGGTTCGGTACCCATAGGGAGGGCCTCAACTGGGACCTTGGGTTCATGTCACATTACAGGTGACCACCGTTGCACTATACATACACACACACACACACACATATACACAGACGCCCACACAGACGCCCACACACACCCTTACAGACAGACAGACACACACACACACACACTCCCACACTCACATATGCACCCCCTCACAGACTTAAGACACTCTGCACTCACTACAAACACACACATACACTTTCTCACACTCACAACCGCCAACCCAGACACACACACAGACACAGACAGACAAAGACCCACATGCACACATATATTTTGTGGGGAGAATTTGTACTTGCTGGGTTACATTGTACTTTGCTCAAAAACTGCATGAATTTATGTAAAACTCCGTTATCTCACTTTTTAGATTAGAATCAATCTAAACATCAGGTCATAGACAGAGAACACAGGGGGCTAACACCTTCAACACATTGTCCAGCTATCACCATTGTTAACAGCTAACCTGAGAATGCAACTTAAAATAAAAGTTTTGTGATTTACACATGAAAGAAGTGAAACTATCACTGTATTCTAACAGATGAAAGGCTTAACAGACAATCAAATTTTCAATGTATAATTTCAGTTACATCACACTGTAAATTTTTGCTATAAATTCTGTGCGTTAGGATTGAGCCCTCCACTATCACCTGATGAAGGAGCGTCGCTCCGAAAGCTCGTGTGCTTCCATTTAAACCTAGAACATAGAACATAGAACAATACAGTACAGAACAGGCCCTCCGATGTTGTGCCGAACATTTGTCCAAGCTTAAGCACCCATCCATGTACCTATCCAATTGCCGCTTAAAGGTCACCAAAGATTCTGACTCTACCACTCCCACATGCAGCGCATTCCATGTCCCCACCACTCTCTGGGTAAAGAACCCACCCCTGACATCTCCCCTATACCTTCCACCCTTCACCTTAAATTTATGTCCCCTTGTAACACTCTGTTGTACCCGGGGAAAAAGTTTCTGACGGTCTACTCTATCTATTCCTCTGATCATCTTATAAACCTCTATCAAGTCACCCCTCATCCTTCGCCGTTCCAATGAGAAAAGGCCTAGCACTCTCAACCTATCCTCGTACCACCTATTCTCCATTCCAGGCAACATCCTGGTAAATCTTCTTTGCACCCTCTCCAAAGCTTCCACATCTTTCCTAAAGTGAGGCGACCAGAACTGCACACAGTCCTCCAAATGTGGCCTAACCAAGGTCCTGTACAGCTGCAACATCACCTCACGACTCTTCAATTCAATCCCTCTGCTAATGAACGCTAATACACCATAGGCCTTCTTACAAGCTCTGTCCACCTGAGTGGCAACTTTCAAAGATCTGTGAACATAGACCCCAAGATCCCTCTGTTCCTCCACCTTACTAAGAACCCTACCGTTAACCCTGTATTCCGCATTCTTATTTGTCTTTCCAAAATGGATATCCTCACACTTGGCAGGGTTGAACTCCATCTGCCACTCCTCAGCCCAGCTCTGCATCATATCCAAGTCCCTTTGCAGCCGACTAGAGCCCTCCTCACTATCCACAACTCCACCAATCTTCGTATCATCTGCAAATTTACTGACCCACCCTTCGACTCCCTCATCCAAGTCATTAATACAAATTACGAACAGCAGAGGACCCAGAACTGATCCCTGCGGAACTCCACTTGTAACTGGGCTCCAGGCTGAATATTTACCATCTACCACCACTCTCTGACTTCGACCGGTTAGCCAGTTTTCTATCCAATTGGCCAAATTTCCCTCTATCCCATGCCTCCTGACTTTCCGCATAAGCCTACCATGGGGAACCTTATCAAATGCCTTACTAAAATCCATGTACACTACATCCACTGCTCTACCCTCATCCACATGCTTGGTCACCTCCTCAAAGAATTCAATCAGACTTGTAAGGCAAGACCTACCCTTCACAAATCCGTGCTGGCTGTCCCTAATCAAGCAGTGCCTTTCCAGATACTCATAAATCCTATCCCTCAGTATCCTTTCCATTACTTTACCTACCACCGAAGTAAGACTAACTGGCCTGTAATTCCCGGGGTTATCCCTATTCCCTTTTTTGAACAGGGGCACAACATTCGCCACTCTCCAATTCCCTGGTACCACCCCCGTTGACAGTGAAGATGAAAAGATCATTGCCAACGGTACTGCAATTTCCTCTCTTGCTTCCCACATAATCCTAGGATATATCCCATCAGGCCCGGGGGACTTGTCTATCCTCAAGTTGTTCAAAATGTCCAAGACATCTTCCTTCCTAACATGTATCTCCTCTAGCTTACCAGTCCGTTTCACACTCTCCTCTTCAACAATACGGTTCCTCTCATTCGTAAATACTGAAGAAAAGTACTCATTCAAGACCTCTCCTATCTCTTCCAATACACAGTCTCCCACTACTGTCCTTGATTGGACCTACCCTCGTTCTCGTCATTCTCATGTTTCTCACATATGCATAAAATGCCTTTGGGTTATCCTTGATCCTATCCGCCAGAGATTTATCATGCCCTCTCTTAGCTCTCCTAATCCCTTTCTTCAGGTCCCTTCTGGCTATCCTGTATCCCTCCACTGCTCTGTCTGAACCCTGTTTCCTCAACCTTATGTAAGCCTCCTTCTTCCTCTTTACAAGACATTCAACCTCCCTCGTCAACCAAGGTTCCCTCATACGACCATTTCTTTCCTGCCTGACCGGTACATACATATCAAGGACACGTCGTATCTGTTCCTTGAAAAAGTTCCACATTTCCACGACATCCTTCCCCGACATCCTATGCTCCCAACTTATGCTCCCCAGATCCTGTCTTACAGCATCGTAATTACCCTTCCCTCAATTGTATAACCTACCCTGTTGCACGCACCTATCTCTCTCCACAACCAAGGTGAAAGTCACAGAATTGTGGTCACCATCACCAAAATGTTCACCCACTAACAAGCCCATCACTTGTCCCGGTTCATTACTGAGTACCAAATCCAATATGGCCTCCCCTCTCGTCGGACAATCTACATACTGTGTTAGAAAAGCTTCCTGGACACACTGCACAAACACCGCCCCATCCAATCTACTTGATCTAAAGAGCTTCCAATCAATATTTGGGAAGTTGAAATCGCCCATGACTACTACCCTGTGGCTTCTGCACCTTTCCAATATCCGTTTCCCAATCTGTTTCTCCACATCTCTGCTGCTATTGGGGGGCCTATAGTAAACACCCAACAAGGTGACTGCACCTTTCCTATTTCTGACTTCAGCCCATACTACCTCCAAAGGCAGATCCCCCTCGAACTGCCTTTCTGCAGCTGTTATACCATTTCTAATTAGCAACGCCACCCCCCCTCCTTTTTTACCACCCTCCCTAATCCTACTGAAACATCTGTAACCAGGAACCTCCAACAACTATTCCTGTCCCTCTTCTATCCACGTTTCCGTGATGGCCACAACATCGTGGTCCCAGGTACCTATCCACGCCTTAAGTTCACCGACCTTATTTCTGATACTCCTTGCATTGAAGTATACACACTTGAACCCATCTCTGTGTCCGCAAGTATTCCCTGTCAGTGCTACCTTCTTCACAGCCTCCCTACATTCTTGGACATCCTGACAAACAGCTAGCCTACTTGCTGGACTACAAGTCCGGATCCCATCCCCCTGCCAAATTAGTTCAAAGCCCCGAAAATAGCTAGCAAACCTACCCCCCAGGATATTGGTGCCCTTCTGGTTCAGGTGCAACCCGTCCTGCTTGTACAGGTCCCACCTTCCCCAGAATGCAGTCCAATTGTCCAAATACCTGAAGCCCTCCCTCCTACACCATCCTTGCAGCCACGTGTTCAACTGCACTCTCTCCCTATTCCTTGCCTCACTGTCACGTGGCACCGGCAACAACCCAGAGATAACGACTCTGTCCGTCCTAGCTTTTAGCTTCCAGCCTAACTCCCTGAGCTCTTGAATGACCTCCCCACCTCTCTTCCTACCTATGTCGTTGGTGCCAACGTGCACCACGACTTCTGGCTGCACACCCTCCCCCTTAAGGATTCTGAAGACACGGTCCGAGACGTCTCGGACCCTGGCACCCGGGAGGCAAAAAACCATCCGAGAGTCTTGCCCATGTCCACAGAATCGCCTGTCCATCCCTCTAACTAGAGAGTCTCCTATAACTAGCGCTCTCCTCCTCTCCCCCTTTCCCTTCTGAGCCTCAGAGCCGGACCTCACGCCACAGACCCGGTCACTGCAGCTTACCCCTGCTAGGCTGTCCCCCCCCACCAGTATCCAAAGTGGTATACCTATTGTTTAGGGGAATGACTACAGGAGATCCCTGCACTGCCTGCTTCCTCCCCTTCCCACCTCTAACTGTTACCCAGCTACCTCTGTTCTCTGGCGTAACTATGTCCCTGTAGCTTCTATCTATCACCTTCTCAGCCTCTCAAATAATCCTCAGTTCATCCAACTCCAGTTCCAGTTCCCTAACTCGTTCTGTGAGGAGCAGGATCTGACTGCATTTCCTGCAGATGAAGTCGGCAGGAGTATCGGTGGTCACCCCTACCTCAAACATCCGGTAGGAGGAACATTCCACTGCCTGCGCTGCCATTACTCTACACCTCGTCTCCAAAGCAAGAACACTGAGTAGCTTACCTGTGGACTTTAAAGTTAGGTTAAAGGAGGAGGATGGGAGGGAGGCCCTACTGTGTAGGGCCTGGGGTATAGAACACACCCACTCAAATATCAATCACTTACCTTCCCGACCAGCTCTGCGCTCCAACCTCACTTCCGCCCAGCTCGCGCCGCTCTCTGCTGAGAAAAGACCGTTGGCGTCGAGGTAAGTTCTTTATATATCACTTACCTTCCCGACCAGCTCTGCGCTCCAACCTCACTTCTGCCCAGCTCGCGCCGCTCTCTGTTGGACTATAACCTGGTGTTGTGTGATTTTTAACTTTCTGCTCCATCTAGACCTCTAACACTAAGTGAATCCCAGTCAATGTTGGGAAAATTAAAATCTCCTATCACCATCACCCTGTTGCTCCCACAGTTTTCCATAATCTGTTTACATATTTGTACCTCTGTTGCACACTTGCTGCTGGGAGGCCTGTAGTACAGCCCCGACATTGTTACCACACCCTTCCCATTTCTGAGCTCTGCCCATATTGCCTCACTGCTTGAGTCTTCCATAGCACAGCTGTGATATCCTCTCTGACCAGTAATGCAACTCCTCCACCCTTTTTACCTCCCTCTCTATCCCACCTGAAGCATCGATATCCTGGGATATTTAGTTGCCAATCATGTCCTTCCCTCAACCAAGTCTCAGTAATATCAATAACATCATACTCCCAGAAACTAATCCAAGCCCTAAGTTCATCTGCCTTACCTTCTACACTTCTTGCATTAAAACAAATGCACTTCAGACGACCTGTCCCTTTACGCTCACCATTTACTCCCTGCCTACTCTTCCCCTTGGTCATGCTGACTTCATTACTTAGTTCCTTATAGGCTTTAGTTACTACCTCTGTACTGTCCACTAACCTCCTCATTTGGTTCCGATCCCCCTGCCACATTAGTTTAAACGTTCCCCAATAGCATCAGCAAAAGAATCCCCAAGGACATTGGTTCCAGTCTGGCCCAGGTGTAGACTGTCCAAATTGTGATAGTCCCACCTCCTCCAGAACTGGTCCCAATGCCCCAAAAATCTGAACCCTTCCCTCCTGCACCATCTCTCAAGTCATACATTCATTCTGCCTATTTTTTCATTTCTACTTTGATTAGCAGGTGGCACTGGTAGCAATCCTGAGAATACTACCTCTGAGGTTGACTCGTTTTAAAATAGTTTTGAGAAATTTGTTGTTTACAAATTTATAAAATTACAAAAATGTAACAATTTAAAATTGTAACAACAATTGCAATGAACTAACCTACTCTACAAGACAAATCAAAACTACACTCACTACAAATCTATAAATAAATAAATGAATGCATAAGGCTACTCAAAGGCAACCACACCGAAGCTCCCAATCTTCAGCAGCATTAATTATTACACCTGTATTTATTCAGGATTCTTCCTCCCAGGATACAAGGCTCATTAAACCTAATCATCATGGCTAACCAAATGCCCTAACAAAAAGGCAGACAAATCTGCTTCCAGATAATTCAAAAGGGCTGTCATGTCTTATAAAAAAGTTCCGTTTTATGCTGCACCATGTTTGTGGGGAAATCCAAAGGGACGTGTTCCATAATTAACTTACAGCCCCCTAACAGGCCCGGAGAGTTCACAGACACCCAGCTCATCAAAATGTTCTTCCTCACACAGTAAGTGAAAATGTTAAACAGCATTTTTCCATGAATGTCTAAGGAAGATAAATTCAACAAGCCTAAGAGAAGAGAGATTGGGTCTGCCTTAACTTTGGTCCCCAGGACCCCCTCTATTACTCCTGCCACAGTGCTCCAGTACCTATGAAGCTTGTGGCATGACCACAAACAATGAGTGAGGGTAGCTATGTTTGTTTTGCACTTGGGGCAAGATGATCTGGGGCCAAATGAACCCTATAAAGAACCTTCAACTACATGGCGTGTATCCTGTGACAGATTGAGTTCTTTCTCGCATTCTCCTAAATGTCGTCTCATGTCTCTGAGGGGATCTCCACTCCCAACTCTTGCTCCCAGACCTCTCACAGTTGCTCAATGTTGTTCAAGGCACGGCACCCCAGTAGGTGGTAGAGAGTATTGTTACGACACAGGATAAACCCTTCTGCTTAATTTAAACCAGCAACATAGAAAAGATTTATCCCGTGCAGTGATCTGTGAAAATTTGAGAGGCCAAGAACTATTTAATGTAAAAATTAACAACTTTATTCCTCAAAGTACAAAAGAGAATAATTAACTAACTACTATTTACAACTCCTTCCTCTAACCTATCTTTTACTTTCCCTTCTATAATACTAGTCTGATAAAACCCTCGATTAAGGTTAACCAAAAATTCAAATGTTCAAAACCAGCCAGATGTTGAATCTTATCTTGTATCTTTCTCTGTCTTCTTTTCTTCTTCTTCTTTGGAATTTCTGAGCAGTCTGCAGATGCTGGTGGCTTGGCAGTTCTCCTCCCAACTGTTCAATTTTCCCTGGTCTTATAACCCCAAAGCATCAGCTTGTGTCATTGGCTTTTAGGATTGTCAATATATAAAAGTCAAACTTGATTGGAGTTTGGTATTTTTTGGGGTATAATTTAAACTGATTGGTCTAATTTAATTTTGTCACCTCCAGGCAACCAGCTAATTGAGTTGTTTGACCAAATGTTACATTATATCTAGTTCTGAACACTTGGCACTGTGTCAGGTAGTTCTGCTAGATTTTAACTCTCTTAAAGGTACAATACACCAACATCTTCATAACATCTCCCCCCTTAAGAAAAAATGAAGCATCATAATGAAAAGATGGCTTCATTTTCTTTTCTGTTTTTTAAACACATTACCCTAACATACAGATAACTTTAATCTAAGCTCACCTGAACCTTTTCCCATAAAAATGTGTACATGTAGACAACTTTAAATAAAGACAAGTCTCATCTAATCTTTATCAGTTAAATCTGCGATAACGCACCTGCGATTACAGTCTTACGACACGCAACATGTATGATTTCTAAATTAAAAGTCTGTAACATAAGACTCCAAGTAAATAGTCTCATATTCTTGTCCTTAAAGCATTCTAAGAATGTAAGAGGATTGTGATCTATGTACACAACTGTCTCCGACACATTGTCCGTGACATACACATTAAAATGTTTTAAGGCCAGTACCAAACTCAATAGTCCTTTATTGCTCGTAGAGTATTTCCTTTGGTGCATGATGATCTTCTTTGAAAAGTAACCGTCAGTTCAATCCCATCTCAATCTTCCTGTAGAAGTACAGCTCCAACTCCTTTGTCACTAGTATTGATGGCAACGTTAAAAGGTTTTGAAACGTTTGGTGTAGCTAAAACTGGTTTGGTGGTTAAAATAGCTTTCAAATGATCGAGTGACTCCTGGCATTGTTCTGTCCACCAAAACTTTGTGTTTTTCCTCAAATTGGTTAACGGTGCCACTACACTGCTGAAGTTTGAAACAAATTTCTGACAGAATCTGCTGAGTCCTAAGAATCAAATTACCTCTTTCTTCGAGGTTAGTCATGGAAGTTCCTTGATGGCCTTCATCTTTGCGTTCCATGGGGTCAACCTTCCATGACCAGTGTTATCTCCAGATAATCTTTCAGATAATAACCCTCCAGAATATTCTCTGCCTCCTTTTTGGAGTATGCATCCACATATATATCTTTTATGCCTTTTCTTGCTGTTGCAACTCTCGTAGTCTTTCAGGATTAAACACTTCTGTCTGACCCTCTGCCTGTTCAGGTTTTTCCTGCATCATTACATCAGACAGGGTGTCTGCTAACTAAACCTCAATTCCTTCACCTTTCTCTTTCCTTTTCGCTTCGTGCAGTGACTTATGATAGTGGCATCTGGTTACCAAACAGTCTGGGAAAATACCAGGATATTTCTGTTTTAACTGCTCAGTTTCTTGGTCTTCCTGGGGCTTTTCCACAACAAGGGGTGTCACTCCCACCTTGGATCCTGCCAAATCATTGCCAAGAACAAACTGAATTCCTGGAACTGACACTCTGTCAATCACTCCCACCGTAACTTCCCCACTCTTAAGTTGGCACTCCAACCTGATCTTACATAGGGGAACGCTACATTTCTGTCTATCTATCTCACAAATTACCACACTCTCGGGTAACAGATCAGAAAGAGTGCATATTCGCTCATTCCTTATTATCAACGATTGGTTAGATCCTGTATCTCTCAAAATTAAAACTTCTTGCCCTTCTCCATCTGTTCTTTCTGAGTAAACTTTACTCACAGAGGTGAATTCTTTATAGAGATCAGGTACTAACTCCATACTCAGCCCCTGTCCAGGCTGTGCACCTTCCTGCAGCTCCTCGGCTCTTCTTGGGATCTCCTTTACTACCTCCTCTATATTGGGGAGACAGGCCGGCTACTTGCGGAGCGTTTCAGAGAACACCTCTGGGACACCCGGACCAACCAACCCAACCACCCTGTAGCTCAACATTTCAATTCCCCCTCCCACTCCACCAAGGATATGCAGGTCTTTGGACTCCTCCATCGTCAGACCACAACAAAACGACGGTTGGAGGAAGAACGCCTTATCTTCCACCTAGGAACCCTCCAACCACAAGGGATGAACTCGGATTTCACCAGTTTCCTCATTTCCCCTCCCCCCACCTTGTCTCAGTCAAATCCATCGAATTCAGCACCGCCTTCCTAACCTGCAATCTTCTTCCCGACCTCTCCGCCCCCACCCCAGTCTGACCTATCACCCTCACCTTGACCTCTTTCCACCTATCACATTTCCGACGCCCCTCCCCCAAGTCCTTCCTCCCTACCTTTTATCTTAGCCTGCTGGACAAACCTTCCTCATTCCTGAAGAAGGACTTATGCCCGAAACGTCGATTCTCCTGTTCCCTGGATGCTGCCTGACCTGCTGCGCTTTTCCAGCAACACATTTCCAGCTACCTTCATTAATGCCAATGGCTTAGCTTCTTTTACCACATCTTTTCCCACAGCGCCTTTCTTTAATGACCAGCACGGTGTCTCACCTTTTGACAGTGAAAACACCTTTACCCAGTGTCCTTCTGAAACTACCAGCACTGTAATTTTCTGTATTCCACTCCATTACAGTGAAAATACCTGAGGCCTTTCACCTCCTGTCCATCCTCTTGGGCTTCTTTTTTATCCTGTGGTAAAATGTTACCAGTGCTCTCTACTTTTGGTTTAGTAGTGAAGGATCTCCCCTTTTCCCAACTTCTATTCCTCACAGGACGAAATTCTGGCCGGAAGCTTGTCTTTTGCACCAACAATGTATTAGACAATAGGTGGAAGAGTAGGCCATTCTGGCCTTCGAGTCTGCACCACCATTCAATATAATCATGGCTGATCATCCTTAATCAGTATCCTGTTCCTGCCTTATCTCCATAACCCTTTATTCCACAATCCTTGAGAGCTCTATCCAACTCTTTCTTAAATGAATCCAGACACTGGGCCTCCACTGCCCTCTGGGGCAGAGCATTCCACACAGCCACCACTCTCTGGGTGAAGAAGTTTCTCCTCATCTCTGTCCTAAATGGTCTACCCCATAATTTTAAGCTGTGCCCTCTGGTTCAGCACTCATCCATCAGCGGAAACATGTTTCCTGCCTCCAGAGTGTCCAATCCTTTAATAATCTTATATGTCTCAATCAGATCCCCTCTCAGTATTCTAAACTCAAAGGTATACAAGCCCAGTTGCTCCAGTCTTTCAGCGTAAGGTAGTCCCGCCATTCCAGGAATTGACCTCATGAACCTACGCTGCACTCCTTCAATAGCCAGAATGTCTTTCCTCAAATTTGGAGACCAGAAGTGCACACAATACTCCAGGTGTGGTCTCACCAGGGCCCTGTACAGTTGCAGAAGAACCTCTTTGCTTCTATACTCAATCCCTCTTGTTATGAAGGCCAGCATGCTATTAGCCTTCTTCACTACCTGCTGTACCTGCATGCTTACCTTCATTGACTGATGTACAAGAACACCCAGATACTTTGTATCTTTGTTCTGCTGCTTTACCTAAATTGATTCCATTTAGGTAGTAATCTGCCTTCCTGTTCTTGCCACCAAAGTGGATAACCACACACATATCCTCATTAAACTGCATTTGCCATGCATCTGACCACTCACCTAACCTGTCCAGGTCACCCTGTAATCTCCTAACATCCTCCTCACATTTCAACCTGCCACCCAGCTTAGTATCATCAGCAAATTTGCTAATGTTATTACTAATACCATCTTCTATATCATTAATATATATTCATCTGCTAATTCTGTTGCCCTTCTCACTTATTGAACTTTCTGTTCCTCCACGTGAATTCTTAGCATCTCTGGAAGTGAGGTTTTAAACTCCCCCAGTAGAATAATCTCTCATAGAGCCTCAAAGGCCTTTTCTATTTTTAAAGCATGCACCCATCAATCAAAATAACAACGTTTAATTCTTTTGAACACCACATCAATCTGACGTGGTTTTGTTCTTTGTTTCTGAACCGCTGTCTATATGCTTTTGGTACCAGTTTATAAGCACTGAAAATAGCCCGTTTAACCAATTCATAATCTCTTGACACCTTATCTGACAGTGTGGCAAATGCCTCACTAGCTCTGCCTACCAGTTTAGTCTGAACTAGAACTACCCATTAATGCTCAGACCACTCCATCTGCCTAGCCATTTTTTCAAATGAAATAAATAAGGCTTCAACATCTTTCTCATCAAAATGTGGCAGAGTTTTGATATATTTGTATATATTGTTATGAAGATGTGGGTGTACCTTTAAGAGAATTAAAAGCAGCAGAACTATCGGACACAGCACCAAGTGTTGTCAATAAGGGAACAATGTAAGTAACATTGGGTTGAACAACTTGAGTAGCTCGTTGCCTGAAGACAAAAACAAATTCAAATTTGGCCCATCTGTTTAAATTATACACCAATAAAAATACCAATTTCCAATCAAGTTTGAATTGAGTATATTGACAATCTTAAAAGCCAATGACACAATCCAATGCTCTGGGGTATAAGAGGAGAACTGCCAAGTCCCAGTATATAGAATGCTTGAAAAGAAAATCTCTCTTCAAAGTCCCTTTTCGATCAGTAACCTGCAATGCAGAAATTCCTAACAAGGGGAAAAGAAGACACAGGAAGATCCAAAGACAAGAACCTACAGCTGCCTGGTTTAGATACACTACAGTAAGGAAACAGGCCCTTTGGCCTCACAAGTCCAAACCGACCCTCCGAAGAGCATTAAATGATTCCTGAAGAAGGGCTTATGCCCGAAACGTCGATTCTCCTGTTCCCTGGATGCTGCCTGACCTGCTGCGCTTTTCCAGCAACACATTTTCAGCTCTGATCTCCAGCATCTGCAGACCTCACTTTCTCCTCCGAAGAGCAACCCACCCAGACCCATTCCCCCACCCTATATTTACCCCCACTAATGCACTTTACACTATGGGTGATTTAGCATGGCCAATTCACCCATCCTGCACATCTTTGGACTGTGGGAGGAAACCCACGCAGACGCGGGGAGAATATGTAAATTCCACACAGAGTCACCCAAGGCTGGAATCGAACCTGGGACCCTGGTGCTATGAGGCAGCAGTGCCAACTACTGAGCCACTGTGCCGCCCCATATCTCTGAATATTATGGACAATTTAGCATGGCCAATCCACCCAACCTGCACATCTCTGGACTGTGGGAGGAAACCCATGCAGACACAGGGAGAATGGCTTTGAGATAAGTGATATTTTGTAAATCTTAATTAGGACTTTTTTCAGACTAGTATTATAGAAGGGAAGGTAAAATATAGGTTAGAGAAAGAAATTGTAAATAGTGGTTAATTATTCTCTGTTATACTTTAAGAAATAAAGTTTCTAATTTTTACTTTACATAGTTGTTGGCCACTTCAAAGTTTACAGATTACTGCACAGGATAAATCTTTTCCATTTTAAATTAAGCCGGAGAGTTTACCCATGTCGTAACAATATCACTACCGTCTCTTTTAATCTCCATCCTGTTAACTTGACTTTGGAGGATCTGAGCTTTAGGGAGGGGCTGAACAGGCTGGGGCTGTTTTCCCTGGAAGCTGAAGGGTGACCTTATAGAGGTTTATTAAATAATGAGGGACATGGATAGAATAAATAGACAAAGTCTTTACTCTGAGGTGGGGGGTCCAGAACTAGAGGGCATAGGTTTAGGGTGAGAGGGGAAAGATATAAAAGAGACCTAAGGGGCAACTTTTTCACACAGAGGGTGGTATGTGTATGGAATGAGCTGCCAGAAGATGTGGTGGAGGCTGGTACAATTGCAACATTTAAAAGGCATCTGGATGGGTATATGAATAGGAAGGGTTTGGAGGTATATGGGCCAGGTGCTGGCAGGTGGGACTAGATTGGGTTGGGATATCTGGTCGGCATGGACGGTTGCACCAAAAGGTCTGTTTCCGTGCTGTACATCTCTATGAATCTATGACTACGGCTAAGTCGCAACTTCTCAAATTCAAATTCTCTCTTTTTGCTCGGTTAAGAAGCTTCTCTCTCTTTCTTTTTCCTCTCTCTCTTTCCTCTCTCTTTGTTTATCTTCTAACTCCATTTTCCTCCATTGTGATTTAAGTTTTTCTTCCTCTACTACATTTGTATGTTTGTCTGACACACCTAAGTGTTTGAGTAACTCCCTTACAATTTCAGTTTTACTTTTGTCCTTGGTTAAACCCAAATCTAATTTATTTGCTAATTCTAAAAGCATGGCCTTTTTCTTTCCTTCTAAACTTTCTTGGCAAATTTGAGAATAATCTTCAAATCCCAGAACCTCTTTATAGCAATTTTAAGAGCCATTTCTCTCACTTCTAATTTAATCAACCATAAGTCACTGAAATTAAACAAATTCTCTCATCTACATTTTATTTAACGATCTAGGACCCTAACCTGCAAATGTCTAAATCTGGTGGGATTTTGTGTACTCCAAATCTATTCAAATCTGTCTAAACCTGTTCAAATCCTAAATTCCAAGTCCCAAATTGTTCAAATCGCAGACAAAAGCCACCAAACTGTTCAAGTCCCAGCAATGTGCCCCCAAACCATTCAAATCTCAGTGACAAGCCCCCAAACTGTTATGACACAGGGTAAACCCTCCTGCTTAGTTTAAACCAGCAACACAGCAAAGATTTATCCCCTGCTGTAATCTGTGAAATTTCGAGACCAAGAACTATTTAAAAGTAAAATTAACAACTTTATTTCTTAAAGTATAACAGAGAATAATTAACTAAAAAACAATTTACAACTCCTTCATCTAATCTATCTTTTACTTTCCCTTCTATAATACTAGTCCAATAAAACCCCCATTTACCAAATATTCAAATTTTCAAAACCAGCTGGATGTCTAATCCTCTCTTATCTTCCACAGTCTTCTTTTCTTCTTCTTAGGGATTTCTGTTTCACAGGTTACTGATCAATAAAGGTACCTTTAAGACAGCTTTTTTTCTGGGCAGTCTGCAGATGTCGCTGGCTTGGCAGTTCTCCTCCCAACTATTCAATTTTCGCCGGTCTTATACACCCAAAGCATCAGCTTGTGTCATTTGCTTTAAAGATTGTTAATATATAAAAGTCAAACTTGATTGGAGTTTGGTATTTTTTGGGTATTATTTAAACTGATTGGCCCAATTTAAATTGGTTTTGTCGTCTCTAGGCAACCAGCTAATCGAGTTGTTTGACCAAATGTTACATTATATCTTGTTCAGAACACTTGGTGCTGTGTCAGGTAGTTCTGCTAGCTTTTAACGCTATATACATCTTCATAACAGTACACCCACATCTTCATAACGGTCTTAACTGATAGAGTGCTTACAGCATGAAGCTCTCTCTCTTCTCCGTAAAAGGCCTATAGGGGTTGGTCAAAACTGTAGTCTAGTTTTGGATAAAATCCCTAACCTGAAAGTAACGAGAAAGACCCCTGCTCAGCAATCCATACTTGCAGCTAATTTGGTCAAAGGACATCATGACCTCCCCTTAAACGGTGACTTCCCTAGTTGCCCACAGTTTGAATCCAGGGTCCATCATCCCTGGCCGGAATCCTGGCATACCAACTACAGAGTTAAGAAAGGAGATTTCAGATATTCTGCCCTTGCTCTGTTGCATTGCTCTCCATGCTTTGACTGTATTTATAATGATTGGATTCCGACAGTATTCCCGAACTGTCCTCATCTTATCCATAAACAACTAGTAAGGGGGCACTTTGAATGGGAGGCCTCAATATCGAGCCATATTGATCTCGGGCCCTCAAGTCCAGTGGCTCACCAAGGACAGAAAGGAGCTTAATTAGTATCTCTTAATATCCAAAAGTCTACTCCCCTCAATCCTTGGGGTAGCTGCAATTTGGCAAGCTTAATGAGGGGCTGCCTGTGATGGCAAACAAACTAAACCAACCAGTGAGTCTCCACAACGTTTGCCTGGGAAATATCAGATGAAGCATTCAAATGGGATATGACAGAAGAGAAAAGACATTCATTTTGATACGGGCTATTCGTCCTTAGCAGGAGATTGGAAGGGCTTCCCATGTTTGAAGGTCTTTCTAATCTTACCAAAGGAGCAAAATTTGCCTTAAATAACTGATCAAAGGTGGGAGTAACAAAAATACCTAAATAAAGAAAACCCCCTGCGACCATTTAAAGGGGAAATCGTACTTCACCTTTAATATCAGGTATTGCCTTAAGAACCCCCACGGGCATAGCCTCCAACTTTGCAAAATTGATCATATATCCTGAAAAAGAGCCAAATAAATTAATACATTGCATTAAATGGGGTACAGAAACTGCTGAGTTTGATAAGAAGAAGAGAAAATCATCTGCATATAACGTAATCTTATGTGCCCTTGATTCCACTTCTGGGGCGCTATGTCAGGATCCTTACAGATAGCCCCCTCTGCCAGTGGCTCAATCACCAATGTGAACAGTAGCGGTGAGAGGGGACAACCTTGCCGACTGTCCCTACCATAACTGAAATTACTGGATCTTACACCATTGGTGAGAGCTGCAGCTAGAGGATCACTATACAGGACCTCCACCCATCTGACAAAGACTTCACCTAGACCAAACCACTCCAGAGTATAAAAAAGATATGGCCACTCCAACCAATTGAATGCCTTCTCTGCAACCAAAGAGATCACCAAACCCTGAACCGATCATTGTTGACACATTTGGACAATATTCAGTAATCTTCTAATATTATTAGAGGACGTACATCCTTTATAAAACCTGTTTGGTCCTCCTTAACAAATTAGGGCAACACCTTCTCCAATCTCAATGCAAGTGTCTTGGATAAAATTTTAAAGTCCGAATTTAAAAGCAAGATGGGCCTATATGAAACACAGTCCTCCGGGGTCTTCACTTTCTTGAGAATGAGAGAGATGTTAGCCTTTCTCAGGGATGGTGGGAGGCAATCATGACTGTACGAGTAGTTGTACATGTCCAGTGTTGGCCCTGACAAGACATTTATAAATTCTTTGTAGGATTCACTCGGGAGACCATCAGGGCTGGATGCCTTCCCTTCCCTCTTTGGAGCTGCCTTACTGCCTCCTGTATCTCTTGCACAATCAAGGGGGCGTTAAGAAGAGACGGCTGTTCTGATGTCAAACCTGTAAGATCCAGGTTCTTAAAGATACCATCTCAGCCCACCGATCCTCACAGCATTCCGTAGGATATAACTCGAGTAAAAACTCTAAAATGCTGCACTAATCTTTTTAGAGTCACACTTAAGAATCCCAGTGCCTTCTCTAATTGGTGTAATGGATTGGAGGATGCTCTTTTTCCTGACCAGATATGACAGGTATTTGCCAGGCCTATCACCATGCTCAAACAGCCTTTGTTTCGCAAAAGAGAGCTTTCTCTTCACTGAGTGAGCATGGAGTTCAAAGCAACCCGGAGAGCCATGACTCGCTGCAATTTAGTCCCTGATGGCCTATCAAAATATGCTGTTTCGGCTGCCTTCAACTGGGTCTTGAGCAGATGTTGTTGCTGTCTCTTCTGTTGCTTCCGACTGGCTGAGTAAGAGATAACTACCCCTCTAGCATTGGCTATAGCAGTACAAACGGGTTACTAGTCATACCTGAATTGATAGCCAAGAACGCTTTAAAGTCACTCAAGAATTCCTCAATAAACTCAATAAATGGATCCATTCGCCAATGCCGCGAACCTGTTCCATTGCTTAATCTCAACCTCCACATACACTGCTGCATGATCGGAAATGGCTGCATTTCCAATTTTACAGCTCATCACCCAATCCAGAAAAACTGAGGGAGCTAAACAAAGGTCAATCCTGGTATGACACTTGTGCAGATTAGAGAAAAAGGTAAAGTTCAAAGTTTGTGAGAAGATTTGTAGCTCGGGTGCTCATTCTTGTGGTTTTGTTCGCCGAGCTGGGAATTTGTGTTGCAGACATTTCGTCCCCTGTCTAGGTGACATTCTCAGTGCTTGGGAGCCTCCTGTGAAGCGCTTCTGTGATGTTTCCTCCGGCATTTATAGTGGTTTGTATCTGCCACTTCCGGTTGTCAGTTCCAGCTGTCCGCTGCAGTGGTCGGTATATTGGGTCAATAAGCACATCGACCTGGACCCAATATACCGACCACTGCAACGGACAGCTGGAACTGACAACCGGAAGTGGCAGATTAAAACCACTATAAATGCCGGAGGAAACATCACAGAAGCGCTTCACAGGAAGCTCCCAAGCACTGACGATGTCACCTAGACAGGAGACGAAACGTCTGCAACACAAATTCCCAGCTCGGCGAACAGAACCACAACAAGGTGAAGTCTCTACCCGTAGGGTGGAGACATCTCCAAGCATCCATCAGCCCCAATTCCACGCATAAGTCAACCAGTTGCTTGGATTGCAGAGATATATTTGGTGGACCTTTGGGCATTCTATCCACTGTGGGGTCTATGAGGTGATTAAAATCTCCTCCATGATAGTGTGTTGTGTTCCAAGGGCAATCAACTTAGAAAGTGCATCAATCAGCAATTTGACAGATGTGCCGGGGTTCAGTAAACATTTAGGATGCCATACTCTTCACCATGTATTAAAACTTTAAGGATTACAAACCACCCATATTCATCTTTAACTTGATCTAATAATTTAAATGAGAGACTCTTCTGGACAAGTATGGCCACTCCCCTGCTCTTAGTGTTAAAGGACGACAAAAACAGCCAATCAAACCCACCCCGCTGTAACTTTAGGTGCTCCTTATCATTAAGATGGGTTTCTTGCAACAGGGCAATATCAACCCTCTCCTTGCTGAGACTCGAAAGTACTTTTTTTCTCTTGACTGGTGAGTGACTCTGCTTAATATTCCAAGTGCACCATTTAAGGAGACTCTTAGCCATATCCCTCTATAACATCCCTTGAACTCCCGAGAACAAGAACCCTACTCACAATGCAACAAGTGTAAATAAGTGGAGACTCATGGAGTCTAGAAAATACACACACTAAAACTACATTAACAAAAACCTGTCAAAACCTACCTCTACTAAAAACCAACAAACTAAACCAATTACAACATGCAAAGTCTTGATGGGAAACTCTTCCCCTGCCCACAGGGAACGCTTACACTACCCACATACACCTTCATAACTCCTTCTAGTTTGAACTGTGACCCAAACTCAGGTGAAGGATAACAAAAAAGGTATTATGGACAAAGAAATTAAAAGTGGGCACTTCACCCTTCCCCAACCCTACACTGATCTCAATTAGCACTGGGAAGAAAAAAAACACTTTCTGTAATAAAATAATAAAGACAAAGGAGAAGTACACTAGGTAGAGAACAAAAAGGGAAAAGAAAAGAGAACCATTATTTTCCATGTTCTTTGGACCTCCAGTCTATTTCCAAGTGTGCAGAAAGTTCTTCCCTTTTTCTGAGGATTCAAAGACATGCACAGACCTTTCGTGATTAAAGTGGAGCACTGCCAGACAGCTGATGGAATACTGAATATCCAGATCCCTCAGTCTCTTCTTCACCTCATCAAAGGACTTCCTTTTGCGGATCATGGCTGCAGGAAGTCCTGGAAAAACATAATCTTTGATCCTTTATAAATCAGGGCTTGGAGACTTCCATTGCCTTTTGTTTCTCCCTATAGAACTGGAATCGCACTAGGACCAGGCCGGGGTGCTAGCCCTAACCGGGCCTGTGCACCGCCACCCGGTGAGCTCTCTGAATCTGCACCTGGCCCGCCTCAGCTTCCCAGCCCAGAAATCATGGCAGTCATTCTTCGAGAAAACCTGGCTGGCTGCGTGCCTTCCTCTCGCTCCGGCAGCCTTACCACCTGGATGTTTTCCTCAAGATCGTCGACCTGTTCTACTATGGCCCATACTTGCTCCTCCAGAGCATGGATACGTCTCAACGAGGACTCGACCACGGTCTCTGATGTCGCAGTCCGCTGCTCAACATCCTCCACTCGCTTCCTGAGACTCTGCAGCTCAGCCCAGGCTTCTGCAAAATGGCTGAGATCGGCTGAGAGCCTAGCCCGACTCTCTACAATCAATGCCTTGATCATCTCCTGGAGTTTCGCGAACTCTGCAGCCAGGCCTTGCTGTGTAGGTGAGTCCATTGGGATTTCCCGGGAGTGTCTGATGCTGCAAGGTAGAGTCCTGCCTGTTGCGATTTACTTGGTCCTTTGCCTGTAGTCATCTTCCCTTACTTAAAAAAAAGACATGTTGCAATTCTACTGATATTAAACTATCGATGTTCTTCAAAATAGCTTTGCTGGGGAGGGTAAACGCACAACCTTGCCTGAATTACAGTGCAGAGCTCAAAAGGCAGACCTGTTAGAATGCTGCCATCTTGGATCCTGACCCCATTCCACCGCCTTCAAGCTGCAATGTTTTAATTTGGCACCTAACTCGCTAAATTCTGCTTGTAGGACTTCATCTCATTTTTTAATTACATCATTGGTGCCTATATTTACCATGACAGCTGGCTGTTCACCCTCTCCCTTCAGAATGTCCTGCAGCCAATCTGAGACATCCCTGGCACGTGCGTCTGGCAGGCAATATACCATGAGGGAGTCTCGTTTTCAATCACAGAACCACCTATCTACTCCTCTTTCAATTGAATCCCCTATGTCTGTAACCCTTCCACTCTTTTTGCAGCCCTTCTGTACAGCAGGGCCAGCCACGGTGCCATGAACCTGACCACTGCTGCCTTCCCCTGGTGAGCCATCTCCCCCAACAGTATCCAAAACAGTATATCTGTTTTGGAAGGAGATGACCGCAGGGGACACCTGCACTGCCTTCCTGCACTGCCTTTTGGTCACCCATTCCCTTTCTCCCTCAGCAATTTAATCTGCAGTATGACCAATTCACTAAACGTGCTATCCACAGCCTCCTCAGCATTGCAGATGCTCCAAAGTGAATCCATCTGCAGCTCCGGAGCCATCACGGGGTCTAACAAGAGCTGCAGTTGGACACACTTCCTGCTCTCAGGGAGCGTCCCTGAGCTCCCACATTGAGCAAGAGGAGCATAACATGGGTCTGACATCTCCTGCCATTTTTAATTTTAAGCTTAACTTAGTCCAACTATATTATCAAATAATAGGTACATGAAAAAAGAAAAAAAGAAAAATTTTCACCAATCACATGATAAAATAAGAAATAACAAAACCTGACCTTCTCAACACAACAGAGTTTTATTTTGGTTAGAGGAGGAAGGCGGTTGGGAGATACTATACGCTACATTAGTGTCTCGTGTCTCGGTGAAGTTTAAAACCTTCAATTCACAGAGGATTGGCTAACTAATAGAAAACAGAGAGGTGGCATCAAGGAGTCATTTTCAAGATAGCAACCTATAACTAGTGGTGTACCATAGGAATCAGTGCTGAGGCCACAATTATTTACAACATCTTGTAATGACTTGGATGAGGGAAATGATCCCAAATTATGGAGGCATTGTCTTATGTGCAAAATTTAACAGGTTGGGACTCATTGGAGAATGAGAGGTGATCTCATTGAACCATACAGGATTCTTACAGGGCTTGACAGGATAAATACTGTTCTTTGATACATGTGACACTAATAAAAGTCCCTTTTACTGCAGCTTTCTGCAGTTTTTTCCTCCATTTACATAATACTGTTCCTTTGCCCACCCTTCTAAAACAAACAACTTCACATTTTCCCACGTTACTCGCCAGTTCCCAACATTTTGCACAGGTGTACAGATCTATAACTAATTCAAGCTTTTATTAACAAATTGTAGTGCATGTAAAAAATGCTGTTGTAAAAGAAAAGCTGAAATAAAATTTTTAACAATGCTGGGAGATTCAGCAGTGATGTCTGTTTTTCTCTCATCTTTCTTTCTAGGTGTTAAAGGTGTTTTACATTTGTAAAGTATTGCTGTCATTTTATCCTGCATAAATTTGTAGTGCCCCTTGTTGAACTACCTCAACCACCTTTGATGTTGTTATCTCTAAACATGATCATCCCAATGCACACTGCGCAGCCTTTCATGTTCTATTTTAAATGTGAACTCATGCAAAACTCTGGCATTGCCTTAACATGCTCCAAATACCTTTGGCCTGCGCCTACCGACTTATATTGGTTCATAGTCCAATAATTCCTTGATTTTAAAATTCATAGCTAATTTGAAATTGTTCCAAAGACTCACTACTCCCCAGATCTGTAGCTACCTTCAGACCTACAACCTTCTGAGACACGTACACTCCTCCAACACTGATATCTTCAACATTCTGGATTTTCCCCTTGTGCCCTGCCATCAGCTGTCAAGGTCCTGAGCTTTGGAGTCATCTCTATCAATCTCTCTTTCATTCTTTAAGACATCCTTAAAACTTACCTTTTTGTTCAAACCTTTGGTCATTTTCACTTATTAATTTTCAGGTTGTGGTTATCACTGGCTAGTCCAGCATTTAATGTTCATCTCTAATTGCCCTCATCTCGGAAATGACTGCCAGACTACTCAGACCCTTTGGCATCATGGTAGCCCACAAACCCACCAACACACTAAAACAGCAGCTAATGAACTTGAAAGACCTATACAGACAACAAGCAAAACTAACGTCATTTACAAAATACTGTGCAAGGACTGTAACAAACACTACATTGGCAGAAAACTAGCTACCAGGATACATGAACACCGACTAGCCACAAAACGACATAACCCTCTCTCACTAACATCCTTACATTCACATCCATCCTAGGACAAGCCAAACAGAGACAGGCACGAAAATTCCTAGAAGCATCGAGTTAGACCCCATCTACCACCCCCTGAAAAAAAGGAACAGGAAGTGACTTCGCCACAGGAAATGACATTACCACCCAAAGAAACCCAAACATATAAATAGAAAGCAGGAATATTTTAGCATTGCGTTGCCTGAGGCTCACTGAAGATGTTACCTAGTAGGGTAACGAAACGTCTGGAAATGAACCTCCCAGCTCAGCGAGCAAGCCTACATCCAAAACCTCAGCCTGAGCTACAAATTTTCTCAAAACTTGCCCTTAAGAAGGTATTGGTGAGCCATATTATTGGAAAAAATGGGCCAGGTGAGTCAGCATTCCCAGTTCCCTACCCTCCTGCCAAAGTGATAAATCGCTCCAATGACACCCCACATATTGGCAAAATCGAACTTTGTCACAGCTACAGTGAGAATACTAATCCGAAACAGCAATGCCATTTTAAGACTGCATGCCCTTGTTCTAGATTTCCCTGTCAGGAAAAACATTCTTCCAGAAACTATCCTGTCAATCCCTGAAGAATTTTACCATTTCAATAAGATTATCCTTCATTCTTCTAAATTCAAATTTGACTCAATCTCTCCTTTAGCACATTAGTTGCATTGCAGGAAACAGTGCAGTGACCCTCTATTGCACTCCATCTAAAGCAAGTATACCCTTCATTAGGCAAAGACAACATATTGACATGTCTGTACATTTTGCTCTAGATCAGTTGGTCGAATCTTTTAAAGTCTTACCTTGAAAGAAAAGCCTGGTGGTGTTTAATTGTGTCAAGCTCATATGTTGAAGAATCACTTCTCTTTCTTGGCAGCTGTTTATTTGGATTATCCATGCTGCTTCGAGGAATGTCAATGTTGCTTCTACTGAGATGCCTGCTGGTTTCCAGGTTGGAAGCATTGCACATACAGCTGTTGTTCACAACTATACCAGGAGATAATAGATCATTGTCCTGTAAATCAATTATAGCACACGGCAATTGGTAACTGCTCCCAAATCAGCAGCAGCAATATCATACCTCAGCCAAATAATCTAGTTATACTTGCACTGCTTTTACATGAAGCAAGATTCATCATTGCGCCACACTCCCTTAACCATAGCTCTCACGTGACTGGTTGATGTAACAACTCAGTTTCCTCAGCCTCAGATTGTTTTTGCTAATTAATAACCATTTAAGTAGGGAAGTGCGCAAATGAGATTTGAAGGCAGAACTTGACATTGAAAAAATGGAACATCAGACCCCTCTATTATTCAACTTCCAGGTTGGCTCAAAGAATCCCTTTGTGATGTTTGCAAGGTTCCAACTCAAGCATTTAGTGCATGCTGACTTTGTTCGTCCCACCACTAGTCCTGTGCCTACAGCTGCCTGGGTCTTAAACCTTAGAATTCCCTCCCCTAACATCTCAACTTGTCTTTCCACCATTAGGAGATGCTTTTAATCCTCTCCTTTCCTGCCAATTATTTTGTTTGGTGCCAAAATTTGACTGATTAAAGTCTGTGAAACATATTGGAACTTTTTAATGTTATAAACACATGACATAAATTCAAGCTATTGCTGCCTCTCTTTCAGCAGCATGAAAGTTCTTAGAATCAACACAGCACAAAGGATAAAAATCCTGAGCTCTCACAATCAACTATCACTTTCCTCCAGAGTTCCCAATCTATGCCATATTATCAGTGAGGGACAGGTAAGCACTGCAGGGTAATGGGACAGGTCCAAGGCAAATCAGACACTATGTAATCAAGTAAATCAAAGTCACCAAATTGAGCACTGATGTGTAAAGAAGGAAAATCTAATATAAGTGGTTATGTACAGTGAAGCATCTAAGATTCTGGGGGGACCCTTGATAAGATGGGTGCTGAAAGGATATTTATTATTGTGGGAGGGTCAGGTGAATTGGCTATACTAAATTGCCTGTAGTGTTAGGTAAGGGGTAAATGTAGGGGTAGGGGTATGGATGGGTTGCGCTTCGGCGGGTCAGTGTGGACTTGTTGAGCCGAAGGGCCTGTTTCCACACTGTAATGTAATCTAAAAAAAAAGAACTACGACATGGATTCATACAGAGCAGAAAAGACCCTTTGGCCCATTGAGTCTGCATCGACATAACTACCACTAAATTCCAATTTCCTGCACTTGTCCCATATCCTTGAATGTTATGATATTTGGAGTACTCATTCAAATATCTTTTAAAGGTTGGAAGGTTTCCTGCCTCCACTACCTTCGCAGGGAGTGCTTTCCAGGTACCTGTTGAGTGAAAAAGCTTTATTCCCAAATCCGCTCTTAATCTCTTGCTCATTACCCTAACATTATGCCCTCTCGAGACTGACCCCTCAACCAAGGGGAACAGCTGCTCTCTATTCACCCTGTCCATACCTCTCATAATTTTATACACCTCAATCATGTTCCCCCCCCCCAGTCTTCCCTGCTCTACAGAAAACATTCCAAGCTTATTTAGTCTCTCCTTATAGCTCAATTCCTCCATCTCAGGCAACATCCTGGTGAACCTCCTCTGTATCTATCCACTCTCATGCTATCATATCCTTCCTGTAATGAGGTGATAAGAACTGCACACAGTACCCCAGCTGTGGCCTGAGATTTTGTACAACTCCAACATTAGATCCTTGCTCTTATACTCTATGCCATGACTGATGAAAGCAAATGTCCCATATACTGCCTTAATTATCTTATTCACATGCTTGCAAGCTTCAGGGATTTGTAAATAACTACCCAAGATCTCTGTGTTTCTCTAAGCTACCCAGTGTCCTGCCATTCAGTAAATACTCCCTCATCTTGTTTCCTCTTCCAAACTGCATCACCTCACACTTATCAGCGTTAAATCCCATCTAACACAGATCTGCCCATCTTACCAGCCCATCTGTATCTTCCTATAACCTACAACCATCTTCTTTGCTATTAACTATTCTACCAAGCTTGGTGCCCTCTGCAAATTTTCTTAACATTCCCCAATGTTTCCATCAGCATCACTTATATATATAAAAAACAATAAGGGTCCTAGTACTGATCCTTGTGGTACACTGTTGGACACCAGATTCCAGTCACTTAAACAGCCTTCTACCAATATCCTTTATGCCCTATTACTAAACCAGTTTCTGATCCATCTCGCCAAGCTTCCCTCAGTTCCACATGCATTAACCTTCTCAATCAGTCTCCCATGTGGGATCTTGTCAAAAGCTTTGCTAAAATCCATATAAACTATATCAACTGAACTTTTCTCATCCACACACAATCACATTTTCAAAAGATTCTAACAGGCATGACCTCCCTCTTACAAAGCAATGTGGATTATCCCTAATTAACCCATGTCTTTTTATGTGGATATTAATTTTCTCCTTCAGAATTTTCTCGCATCACAGAATCCCCACAGCGTGGAAGCAGGCCATTCAGCTCATCGAGTCCACATCAACCCTCTGAAGAATGTGCCACCCAGACCCAGCTCCACTACCTACCCAATCCCTGCATTTCCCATGGCTAACCCACCTAACCTGCACATCTTTGGACGGTGGCCAGAAACCGGAGCACCTGGAGGAAACCCATGCAGATACAGGGAGATTGTGCAAAGTCCACACCGACAGTCACCTGAGGCTGGATTCGAACCCGGGTTGCTAGCACTGTGAGACAGCAGTGCTAACCAGTGAGCCAAGGTGCTGTCCCTACTACTGAGGTGAGACTCACCAGTCTATAATTTCCTGGCCCATTTCTACCACCCTTTTTAAAAAGTGGAACCAAATCAGCTGTCCTCCAGTCTTCCGGCACTTTCCCTTGGCCACAGAGAAACTAAAATTTGTGTCGGAGCCCCTGCAATCTCCTGCCATGCTTCCCACAGCAGCCCGGGATACAATTCAGCTGGGCCTGGGGATTTGTCTGTTTTGTCAAATATAAAGAATCCAAGTATGACCTTCACAGAGCCATTAAGATAGCCAAGGACCAATACCAAATCAAACTAGAATCCCAGACACCCAGCAACTATGGCAAGGACTGAATGACATCACAGGTTCTAAAAAGAGACAGTGCAAGATGGCAGATGATGACATATCCCTCTCAGATCGTCTCAACGCCTTCTATACTCACTTTGAGCAGAATTTCGGTGGAGAGGTAACACCTATTCCAACAAGTCCTGACAAACCTATCCCAACAGTCACTGCATCAGAGGTCAGATCAGTTTTCCTTTGTGTGAAAGCAATGGGACCAGACGGAGTACCAGAAAGTGCACTCAGAGCATGCACTGATCAACTGGCAGAGGTCTTCTCAGACATCATCAACCTCTCCCTGAAGCAGGCCACTGTCCCTACCTGTTTTAAGAGGCCAACATTATCCCAGTGCCTAAGGAGGCTCATGCAGCATGTCTCAATGACTACCACCCAGTGGCTCTAACTTTGGTGGTCATGAAGTGCTTTGAAAGGCTGGTCATGGCATTAATCAACTCCAGCCTCCCCACTACTCTTGACCCACTCCAATTTGCCTATCGGACCAACAGATCCACGTCAGATTCCATATCACTTGCCCTTCACTGCTCCCTAGAACATCTTGACACCAAGAACAGCTATGTAAGGATCCTACTCATTGACTACAGCCTTCAACACTATCACCCCCTCGAGACTGATGACTAGACTTAGTGATCTCGGACTAAACCCCACTCTCTGCAACTGGATCCTCAGTTTCCTGACCCACCGGCCACAATCAGTGAAGATTGTGGACAATATTTCATCGTCACTAACACTCAACACTGGAACCCCCCCAGAGGTGCGTACTCAGCCACCTACTGTACTCACTGTATACGCATAACTGCGTCGCCAAATACCAGACAAATGCCATTTACAAGTTTGCTGATGACCCCACCATAGTCGGTCGAATCTCAGATGGCAACAAAACAGACTACAGACGGGGGATGGAAGACCTGGAAAAATGGTGCACTGAGAACAATCTCGCTCTCAATGCCGGCAAAACCAAGGATCTCATTATTGACTTTTGGCAGCATGTTACTCATGCCCCCCTACACATTAGCAGCACAGAGGTGGAACGAGTGGAGAGTGTCCAGTTCCTGGGAGTGGTCATTCACAACAAGCTTTCTTAGACTCTTCACGTGGACGTACTGGCTACAAAGGCCCAACAACGTCTCTTCTTCCTCAGACAGCTGAAGAAATTTGGCATGAAAGTGAATACCCTTGCCAACTTTTATACTGTCTTCCTCATCCAGTCCTGAATTGTCCTAGACATCTAGGATTCTCTGAACTTATTGCTCCTACATTTCCCTCAAAAGGGCACATGTTGGACCAGTACTCTCCCTAGCTCCTTTTTGAAAGCCTCCCAATACTTACATTTAATGGCTCAACCATTTAAGACAGAGATAAGGAGAAGGGTTTTTCTTAGATGATTATTAATCTTCAGAATCCTCCTCCCAGATATCAGTGAAGGCCAGAGTTATTGAATACTTATAACACTGATGTAACAAGAAAGACGAAGGTTATTGGTCTGCTGGAACGGTTTTTGATTTTTTTCACATTATGTGAATGTGGCTGCCAAAGTCAGAACTTATTACCTGATTGCTTCATTCTTAACTGCTCTGGAGAAAGTGGTGGTGAGCTGTCTTATTAAACTGTTTCAGTCCATCGAGTTTAGGTAAATCCAAGAGCTCTTAGGAAGGAAGCTCCAGGATTTTGACCCAGCAACAGAGAAGGAATATTAATATAATTTCATAGATGACCCACACTACTACGCTGTGCATCAGTGGTGGAGGAAGTGAATGCTGAAGATGGTAGATGTGATGCCAATCAAGCAGGGTCATTTGTATAGGATGGTGCTGAGGTCTTGAGTGCTGTTGGAGCTACATACAAATTGTAAGTATTCCATCGTACCCCTGACTTGTGCATTGAAGATGCACTCAAGAGATAGATGGTGAGTTAAAACAGAATTTTTTGTCTGTAAACTACTCTTATAACCACAGTGTTTATAAAGATGGTCCAGTTCAGCTTCTGGTCAATGATCAGTCCTGGAATGTTGATAGTGGGGATTTGGTCATGATAATATCACCAAATGTCAAGGGATGATGGTTAGATTCTCTTTCATCTGCTTTAATGAAGTCGGGAACTGCGCCATCCTGCTGGAACCCAAACTAAGCATCAGTGAACAGGTTGATGCTAAGCAATTTGATTGATAAAGCAGTCAATGGCATCTTTCATTATTTTGCTGATGATCGAGCGAAGACTGATAGGGTGGTAATTAGCCAGGCAGAATTTGTCCTTTTTTTTGTGCATAAGACATGATGGACAATTTCTGGATTAGTGATGCTGGAAGAGCACAGCAGTTCAGGCAGCATCCGAGGAGCAGTAAAATCGATATTTCGGGCAAAAGCCCTTCATCAGGAATAAAGGCAGACAGCCTCATTTAAGTCTTGGCTTAAGCACTGATAAAGAGCTGAACTCAAGAGAAGTAAAGGAGACTTTTCTTAACATGAGGCATTTTAGAATTAGAATCCCTCCAGGGTGGAAACAGGCCCTTCGGCCCAACAAATCCACAGTGATCGTCCAAAGAGTAACCCACCCAGACCCATTTCCCTACCTTATATTTACCGCTGACTAATGCACCTAGCCTACACATTCTTGAACATTGTGGGCAATTTAGCATGGCCAATTCACCTAACCTGCATATCTTTGGATTGTGGGAGGAAACCGGAGCAGCTGGTGGAAATCCACACAGACCCGGGGAAAATGTGCAAACTCCACAGAGACAGACGCCTGAGGCCGGTTCCCTGGCGCTGCGAGACAGCAGCGCTAACCACTGACCAACCGTGTCATCATTCTTGACCAAGAGTGGCCCTAACAGAGCTGAAGTCAATGAGAATCAGGAGAAATCTCTTTCTCTATTGGGGTCACTATGGCACAAAGAAAGATGTCTATGATTGTTAGAGGTCAGTCATCTCTGTCCAGGACATCACTGCAAGGGCTCCTCAGGGTAGTGTCCATGCCTCAATCATCTTCAGTTTCAATTAACTTACCACTATCATAAGGTTAAAACTGGAGAAGTTTGCTGATGATTACACAATGTTCAGTATCATTCGTGACTCCTAAGACACTGAAGTAATCCATGTGCAAGAAGTGCCATCTCCCCTTGATGTCCAATGCTAGTACAGTAGCTGTACTGAGACAGCTTGGGAAGGGGCACAGCTGGTTCTTGAAAGCACATCTTTAGTACTACTGCTGGAATTTTTGTCAGAGCCTAGCCTTGCAATACCTAGTCAAGATTAGAGTGGTGCTGGAAAAGCATAGCAGGTCAGGCATCATCTGAGGACCAGGAAAATTGATGTTTCAGGAAAAAACCTGATGAAGGGCTTTTGTCCAAAATGTTGGCTGCCTGACCTGCTGCAATTTTCCAGCACTATTCTAATCTTGACTCTAATCTGCAGTACCACTTTCGCCTTGCAGCATCTAGTGCCTACAGCCATTTCTTGCTATCACATGAAATGAATTAAATTGTTGGAGGACTGGAATCTGTGATGCTGAGGATCTCAAGAGGAGGCCGAGATGGGTTATCCACTTGGCATTTCTGGCTGGATAGATTCAAATACTTCAGCCTTGTCTTTTGCACTAATAGACTAGTCTTCACCCATCAATGAGAGCGGGGTATTAGTAGGACATCCTGCTGTTCTAGTTTAATTGTTTACTACCACTCACGACAGAATGCAGCAAGACTGCATCGCTTAAATCTGATGCATTGGTTGTGGAGTTGTTTAGCCCTATCCATTATAAGCTGCTAGTCTTATCTTGTAGATAAAAATGTTGATGCTCCTGACATGCCTTTCTGTACTCTTCTGTGAACCGGCACTGTCCCTTAGCTTAATGGTGAAGTGAAAGATATGCAAGTTTGCATAATGTTTACAAATTCAATTTGCAAAAGAACATCATAAAATGGCAACCAGGCTGTGCAATAAAAACAGAAGAAAACTAAAACAGATTATTATTTTAACCAATAAGAAGCCATCTGGTTGTTACTCTATTTCCTTAAAGTCATCTCATGATATGATCATGACGCTGGCTTTCAGTGACAAATCAGAGAATACAATTCCCAAAGCATACTTAAGGAACCCACTTGACAAGGAATCACAATTTATTTCCAATATGATAATGGGCTGGAAGCAAGTTAATATCTGATTTGTTCATTACCTGTACACTCACAACACTGCCTCTCCTGCTACTGTTCTGGCTCTCAGAGACTGTCTGATTACTGAAGCAGAGTGCATCAAATCCCAGGATTCCCCCAACACAATCTCCAATCAAACATACCTGCAATAAGAGAGACAATATTAAATACGCAATGAGAGCTGACAAATGTGTGCTTTAAATTTGCACGCCTGTCCTTAAACTGCTTTATGGACTGGAAAATATATCCTTTGTACCACGAAATTCAATTTTTAAAGCTTCAAGTCAAGTGATTCCATGTTTGTTTAGATGAATCAATTAAGTAAGAACATTCTAATTTTTTAGAAAATGGCAAAGATGTTTACTTTCCATACAAGGGAATATGCTGCACTGTCCTCCCCATATGATTTTTCCACTATCTCATTATTTCTTCAGAAGATTTCAACTACCCAATATTCTAAAGAAACAGAAACAATTCAGACACCTTGCCCAAGTGTCATGTAAAAGCAGTGGCTACAATTTAACAGTTACTTTACTACTTGGGATTCGCCTTAGGATGTCTGAAGATTGTGAATATAAACCTACAGAAATAGAAGTATGTTCCTTCTTGGAATGTTATTTTTGTAAGCAGTCCAACCAGGAATGATCACGATTAAAGTTTTTCCTGTTAAATATTGTCATCTATTTACTTAAAGGACAGTGAAACCAAATTGGGACTGAGGCCAAGTAAAACAGCAGGCACTCAGTGATTTTTGCTTGTATCTGTCCTTCATCCTGCATAAAGCTCTCTGCAGCTGCAACATGAATGTGACCTGTGGACGTTGTGTCTCTGGATAACCACCTCTACGATAACAATCCAGCCTGCAAAACATTTCAGGTCCATGACCATTCACCCAGAGCTAGGAAATAGATCTTGAGCAAGGGATGGGTGGGACAATAACAAAAGAAAGTTCTACAATAGCCTGAAGATAATAAACTAGGAGTCAGTGAGGTCTGCAGATCAGAGTTGAAAGAGTGGTGCTGGAAATGCACAGCAGGTCAGGCAGGATCCGAGGAGCAAGAAAATCGACATTTCGGGCTGGAGCCCAAAACATCGATTTTCCTGCTCCTTGGATGCTGCCTGATGTGCTGTGCTTTTCCAGCAACACTCTCTAAACACTGAAGATAATTAACAGTTGTTTATGTTTCCTTATTCTTCAGATAAGGTAGGATGTTCCCTGTGGGTTGTGAATTCCATCATCAGGTGAAATGGGAGACAGAAACTGTTTCCACAGTGTGAGAAAGAGTCAGTTGTTGTGACGTGCCCTGGCAACAAATAAGCAGAGGGCAGGTACACCATCCAAATAAGAACAGCAGGAGGGCCAATTAGAGGCATCCTAGTTTAAATGATTCAACACCAGGTTATCATCCAACAGGTTTAACTGGAAGCACGAGCTTTCGGAGCTCTGTTCCTTCATCAGGTGGCTGACCTGATGAAGGAGCAGAGCTCCGAAAGCTAGTGTTTCCAATTAAACCTGTTGGACCATAACCTGGCGTTGTGAGATTTTTAAATTTTGTACATCCCAGTCCAACACCGGCATCTCCAAATCATAGCTTAAATGAAACAGTAGCCTATAATGGGAAGGAAGAAAGAGATGACAATGTTAGAAATGCAGGTCACTTTAAGTGTCAACAAGAACCCCTCCAGAGTAGATTAAAAGCATGTAATGTTCACTGACCTTTGTATTTAAAAGCTGGGTCCTTTGAGGGCTCATGTATTGCAGTGGTAGTGCCTTTATATCTGCCCTGATTCAAGCCCCACCTGCTTCAGAGGTGTGGAATAAAATTTGAGTAGGCTAATTAAAATATTTTTTAAAATAAAGAGCTGGTTCTTGTGATGCAGTGGTAGTGTCCTTATCTCTGAGCCAGGAGGCCAGGTTCAAATTGCACCTGCTCCAGAGGTGTATCATTACATGTCTGAACATGTTGATTAGAAAACAAAATGGCTGGAACATTCATCCTTGAAGCCTTTACACAAAGAGGCGAGCACTGCAGGGCTGGAGTGCATTATCCACCCCCTTCAACATTAAGTTCCCTCTTTCTTTTTCATTCCTTCCTTCATTTCTGTTATTGAGCAGTGCTTGTAATTTATTTGTTAATCGGTCAAGTGAGTGATTTTGATGGTGGGTTCATGAAAAGGACTGGGCTGTTGTTAATTAGTGAATTTAGTGGTAAAATAAACAAGAAGAGCTGGGTTCTTAGTGACTCCTGAAGTGCAGTGGTCGTGTCTCCTTTCTGGGCTAGAGGTCTGGATTCAAGACCCACCTACTCCAGGTGGTTGTTGTAACATATCTAAACAGGTTGATTCCAAACAGAAGAGCTTGGTTCTTGTTCATCCCCAGCTATCCTCTGAGAGGGAGCACACTTTCAGAGAGAGGTGGGCACCACATGGACTGCATCACCTCCCCTTCCAATGCCATTTTGATTAAGATCCCTCCTTTGTTTATCCCACTATTTTTTTTTGTGACATTGCCCCTGGTGGCTGTGCTTATGATTTAGGAGAAAGTGAGGATTGCAGATGCTGGAGCTCAGAGTCGAGAGTGTGGTGATGGAAATGTACAGCAAGTCAGGCAGCATCCGAGGAGCAGGAGAATCAACATTTCAGATATAAGCCCTTCATCAATAATGAGGCTTGTGAGTCAAGGGGGTAGAGAGATAAATGGGAGGGGAGTGGGGCTGGGGAGGAAGGAGGCTGAGAGTGTGATAGGGAGATGAAGGTTGGGGTAATGGTGATAGGTCAGAGAGGAGGGTAGAATGGATAGGTGGGAAGGAAGATGGTGAAATCCATACAGGATTAATGTGCATTTCACCAGTTTCCTAATTTCCCCTCCCAACACCTTATCCCAGATCCAACCTTTTAACTCGGCACCACTCTCATGACTTATCCTACCTGTCCATCTTCCTTCCTACTTATCGCACTCTCAGCTACCTGCTCCTCAGATTTGGCCTGACCTGCTGTGCTTTTCCTGCACCCCACACTCAAATGTGCCAATGATTTGTTTAACTAATTCCTCAGGTGATTTGGTGGAGAATTACAATAAAATGAAAAGCTGGGTTCTTGGGCTCTTATGGTGGAGTGGTAGGGGTTTTATCACTGGGTAAGATGGCCTGGGTTCAAATCCCACCTGCACCAGAGATATCATAACGTGTCTGAAAAGGTAGATTAAAAATATCGATTCTCAGCAGCTTTCAGTTTGGGTGATTTGGTGATGGATGTTTGAAAATAAAACATTCAGGCTTGTGGAGAGTTGACTTCTGGAGAAACATGTCAGCTATGATTGAATGGTGGAGCAGACTTGATGGGCCGAATGGCTCCAATATCTTATGGTCTTAAGGACAGAGCAAAAGGTGCAGAAGGGAAAGGTGGACACTGGTGTTTATGCTAAACTATAGGTTTACTATAAAATCCTGATAAATCTCTGAAAGTCCTTTCTTGTCTAATTGAGCACATAGATATGTGAAACAAAAATGAAGGACCTACAGCTTCAATTTAAAGAACAGGCTTTGCAGTTATGGCTCTCTACATAGTTGCCCTGCTCTTCTGCAATGCCCAGAGACAGGCCTGTCTAGAGCAATCGAATGGTCCCCACAGTTGCCTATAGGATTGTGAAGGCCAAATGGAAAATCCTAATTGACCGAATCTAAATGGCCTTAGGTGAATCTAAATGATCTGTGTCGACTCTCCAGTCTGAGGCCAGTGGTCCTGCTGACCTCACTTTGCCTCTGTGAAAAAATGGCTTATAGGCAGAACGGAACAGAGCCCTTTTCACGTTCTCACCGGCTTCTAATTTTAGCTCTAACAGGGCCTAGAAATTAGCTCAAAGTTATAAACAAAAATTTTTCTTTTCAAATACTTACCTGGCCACTAAAGGAGACACCCTCTTGTGATTTGATAAAATCGCTGTACACTTGATTTGCTCTGAAAATCACCGTAGCAACTGCCTCCTGGTAGTGAGGAGATGATGTTGCCAACAAAGGAAGTGCAGCCAGTGGAATATGATCTTGACTGTTCGACAAACAGCTTTCATCATAGTTCATGGGACTGAGGCTGGAAAAGCAAAAAAATATTAATTAAAATAAAGAGAAAGCTACAATGTTATCTGAAAGCAACTGATACTTGTTACCTAATGATTTGCTGGAATACTGAAACCTAACTGAGAAAGAAATGAAAGGAAAACATTTAAATGGTGTTGGCACTTTTCACAAAAAGCACACCGGAGTTTAAAACAAAATAAACTACCAAAATTGAAATAAGATCAATAGGATTCTTGGCACATATTGTATGGTGTGCTTGTAGTAATAAATTCAAAGCTACTGTTTGAGGCATTAGTGGCAGACATTGAATACAAGATAAGTATGGTCCTGTGTGAAGCAACTGCTCATGGGGTCACTGTATTCCTGCCATCAAATACCTGCTCTTGGTTTCTAATGTGAGGATGCTGCACAATATTTTGATCTTTTTGTAGAAGAGTTTAGTTTTCTCTCATTCATAAAAATTCTTTTAATGATTTCACTTTATTGATGCTGATTTAAGTTACAAATATCCCAACAATTGTACAATTTAAGGAAAGCTCTAAGAACAGGTACATTTGAATGTGTGTAGGTGTATGCAATGAATTCTGAGAGGGCTCACTGTGAGGATGTATTCTTTGGGGGTTCTGGGGGAATAGGGATCAGAGTCTCAGAAGAAGGGATCAATCATTTTGGAATTAGTTGTGAATAATTTCGACAATTAGATGTTTTGAACCTCTGGCGTTCTCTATCCCAGAGAACTGTGGATTCTTAGCCATTTAAAATACTCAAAGCAGAAATTGTTAGATTTTTGGAAACCGAAGAATATTGGGATAAAACATGAGTGTAAAATTGAGATCAGCAACAGACTTACTAAATGGTGGACAACTTGAGAGACTGCATGGCTTATTCCTGCTCTTATTTCTTTTGTTCTTAGCTAGAACAGTGTAGCAACAAGTGGATGTCTGTGGTTTTCACACTGTACAACACTGGGGTATATGTGTATATCGTAATAATATAAAACCTGTGTAATATCAATGAATAAAATAGAGATGATAATTTCCTAATTCTAACATTTAAAAACATGAATATTTATGAATATAGGAACAGGAGTAAGCAACTCAGTCCTTTGACCTTGCTCTGCCATTCGATAAGATCGTAGCTGATCTGATTTTAATATCAACTTTACATTCCTGCATATCACTGATAATCTTTCACTATCTTTTTAATCTAGAATTTACCTATCTGCCTTAAAAATATTTTAAAATCGTGCATCCACTCCTGTTTGAGAAAGGAATTCCAAAGATTCTCAATCTTCTGAGGGGAAAAAAAAGTTTCCTCATCTCTGTAATAAACAGGTGACCCCTTATTTTTAAACTCAGACTGCTCGTTCTAGATTCTTCCACCAGAGGAAACATCCTTTCTACATCCACCTGGTCAAGTCCCCATAGGACCTTAAATGTTTCAATTAAATCACCTCTGACTCTTCTAAACTCCAGAGGACATAGACAATTTGTTCATCCAGGTATTAATCTAGAAAACTTTCTCTAAACTGCTTCCAGTGCACTAACATCCTTCCTGAAGTACGTGCCCTAAGGGCGGCACGGTGGCTCAGTAGTTAGCACTACTGTCTCACAGCACCAGGGACCCGGGTTCGATTCCTGCCTCGGGCAACCGTCTGTGTGGAGCTTGCACATTCTCCCTGTGTGTATGAGTGTTTCCTTCAGGTGCTCCAGTTTCCACCCACAATCCAAAGATGTGCAGGTCAGGTGAATTGGCAAGGCTAAATTGCCCACAGTGTTCAGGGATGTGTAGGTCAGGGGTAAATGTACAGTAAATAGGGTAGGGGTGGATTACCCTTTGGAGGGTCAGTATGGACTTGTTGGGCCAAGTGGCCTGATTCCCCACTGTAAGGATTCTATGTTCCACAGTGACCAGTACCAGTTTACACAATACTCCAGATGCGTTCTGATCAATGCCCTGTATAACTGAAGAATAACCTCCCTACTCTTGCATTCAATGCCTCTAAGAATAAAATATTACATTCTAACAGCTTTCCTGATTAGCTGTACTTTCTTACTAACCTTCTGTGATTCATGCATGAGGATAGCCAGATCCCTCTGCATCTCAGAGCTCTGCAGTCTCTCACCACTTAGACAATGTGCTTCTTTTTCATTATTTCTTCCAAAATGGACAATTGTATACTTTTCCGCATTTCCCACTCCCTTCACCTATACATATCCCTTTGTAAGCTCCTTATGTCCTCTTCACAGTTCACTTTCCTGTCTATCTTTGTGTCATCAGCAGATTAAGCTCCTATACCTTCGATCCCTGCATTCAAAATATTTGCATAAATTGTAAACAGTTGAGGCTCCAGCACCAGCCCCTCTGGCACATGACTTGTGACATCCTGCCAACCAAAAAAAGACCCACTTATTCATAATCTCTGTTTCCTGTTAGCCAACCAATCTTCTTTCCATGTCAATACGTTACACTCTACACCGTGAGCTTTTGTTTTCCTCATTAAGGTTTGATGTGGCAGCTTATCAAATGTTTTCTGGAAATGTAAGTACATTACATGTACTGGTTCCCCTTTATTTGCAGCCCAAGTTACTTCTTCAAAGGATTCCAATGGCATTTGGTATGCTTTCCTTTATTGGTCAGAGTATTGAGTACAGGAGTTGGGAGCTGAAAATGTGATGCTGGAAAAGCGCAGCAGGTCAGGCAGCATCCAAGGAACAGGAGAATCGACGTTTCGGGCATAATCCCTTCTTCAGGAACCCTGAAGAAGGGCTTATGCCCGAAATGTCGATTCTCCTGTTCCTTGGATGCTGCCTGACCTGCTGCGCTTTTCCAGCAACACATTTTCAGCTCTGATCTCCAGCATCTGCAGTCCTCACTTTCTCCCAGGAGTTGGGAGAAAGTGCGGCTGTACAGGACATTGGTTAGGCCACTGTTGGAATATTGCATGCAGTTCTGGTCTCCTTCCTATCGGAAAGATGTTGTGAAACTTGAAAGGGTTCAGAAAAGATTTACAAGGATGTTGCCAGGGTTGGAGGATTTGAGCTATAGGGAGAGGCTGAACAGGCTGGGGCTGTTTTCCCTGGAGCGTCGGAGGCTGAGGGGTGACCTTATAGAGGTTTACAAAATTATGAGGGGCATGGATAGGATAAATAGACAAAGTCTTTTCCCTGGGATCGGGGAGTCCAGAACTAGAGGGCATAGGTTTAGGGTGAGAGGGGAAAGATGTAAAAGAGACCTAAGGGGCACTTTTTCACGCAGATGGTGGTGCGTGTATGGAATGAGCTACCAGATGATGTGGTGGAGGCTGGTACAATTGCAACATTTAAGAGGCATTTGGATGGGCATATGAATAGGAAGGGTTTGGAGGGATATGGGCCAGGTGCTGGCAGGTGGGACTAGATTGGGTTGGGATATCTGGTTAGCATGGATGTTTCCATGCTGTACATCTCTATGACTCTATGACTTTCCTTTACAAAAGCATGTTAGCTCTATCTGATTATCTTTAACCCATCCAAGTGCCCTATTATAATGTCTTTAACAATCAATTCTAATGTTTTCCCTATGACAAATGTCATGTTGATATCTTGATCAACAGTAAATGGTATTTCACAATGTCTGGAAGGTGTTTTGTTCTGTTTTGCATAATTTAACACTATCAATAATTTTGTCAGCAATATGAATGAAACAGCAGAAAGGTGTCTGGCACAATGACAGACTTAACATGAAGCAAGAAGAGATTTGAATAGCCCCATCTTTTCAATATAAATACATACATAATATTTTATAGCACTTAGGAAGTAGATTATGCACACAGTATGAGCAAATATTTGACAGCTGCCAGAGAATGATGTAAACTTTGTACTTCTCCCAGCCACTAACGATATCCTTTGAACCACATGAGTTGGGAAACTCACTTTGATACGAGTGAAAAGGCTTCTGAGCAGATGGCTGGGCATGGAACCAGCTTGACTGCAATGTGGCCTAGGCCTGCAGGGAAGTGCACTCTCATCACCGTGTCAAAGACAGAAGTGATGGTGTTGACATCAGCCTGTTTGGAGGTTTGATCTCCACTGCCAGAGTCCAGAATATTGCCACCATGCAGAATGAGGACAAGGACATGAATCTTGCAGGACTGCAAAGGCTGCTGTGATCCTCCCTCCTGAGAAAAAAAATACAAGACATAATAGAAGTTGTTTTGCTGATGTCCATTCTAAATTGCTATTATGGATTTAAAAAAACACTTTGGTTCAGAAACTCACCACTAACATAGTGTGATCGAGTGATTAACAGTGTGAGAGGGGCAATATTATTTTGATTGATTTTTATCACACCAGAAAAATCTGATAAGCCTCAAAAAGATTATTTTAATCTGCAGTCTTAATAGAATTAATGTGTTTATACCAACGATTTAAATCTGTTTAAACAACACTGAAAAATTATGATCAAGATAATGAATGACATAAATTAGTTGAAAGGGACTGCAGTCTGAACACATATCAACAACTCATCTGGTGCCTGTAAATTTAAATTGTTTATTACCTTTTAGGTGAGCTAACAAGGACTGTGTTGAAACAAACCTGAATAAATAAGACTATAACACATAGGAGTGGAAGTAAGGCCATTCGGCCCATTTAGTCCAGTCTGCCATTCAATCATCGTTGATGGGCATTTCAACTCTATTTACCCGCTCTCTCCCCGTAGCCCTTAAATTCTTGATCTCGCAAGGAACTATCAATCTCTGCCTTGAGGACATTTAACATCCTGGCCTCCACTGCACTCCATGGCAATGAATTCCACAGGCCCACCACTCTCTGGCTGAAGAAATGTATCCTCATTTCCTTTCTAAACTGACCCCTCTAATTCTAAACCTGTGCCTAGACTCCCCAACTAATGCAAACAAATTCCCAGTCCACCCTTTCTAAGCCATCCATTATGTTGGAGCGATAACATGATTTTCTGACAATTGTCAAACAAACCCAGACTTGCCAAAACTTCAGGCTACACCATATAATTCCAAAACAGTTTAAAACTGCCATTTCCAAATTTAAACTCGGGTTTAATATCACATGTAATGACTCACACATGAAGACCAAGAACAAATGTCCTTTTGAATGCTACACTATAGTTTACATAATTATGATGGTTCAAGTGATGTACTTAGGCATACAACTTCACAACCTCTCTTCAGAAATACATCACAAACAAGATTGCGCAAGAAACCAAGCTAAACACATCAACTAAAGCCGACACAGTTATATACTCCACACTGAATAAACATTTCTTTCAGGCTGCGAGTTCCAACTTAACATCATTAGAGACATTCTAATGATTTTTGATTGGATTCTGTCATATTTTGAAATCTAGCTGTAAGTAAAATTGCTACATGTAATTTTTTTCTCAAATACTAAAGGATACTTATGCAGAAGAATTCTGTAAGTTATTAAATCAAACGATCTTAAACAGATTAAGCGGTTACATTTACTAAGGACAAGAATTCTCTGTCAGCATGGCACATTATTACTTTGAATTGTAAATAAAACTCAACTGCTGTTAAAACTGTAAAATAAGATAAAACAATAAGATAAAACTTATGATAAATAAGGTCTTCTTTTTAATGAACTATTAAGGTAGGAGAGGCAAAAGGTTAAATAATCGTAAGCAGGTTGCTCCACACACACAAGCAATCACCAGCTTAAAAAAAAATTAGTCAGCTATTGATGGGTTGTGAGGAGAGAGAAATCAAAATAATCTGGAGGAGGGAGAAGTATTTCCCTGACTATTGATGGTGGAGCAGAAGTGCACAGTGTGAAGTTGTTCACTGCCTTGCAATTCTGTGCCTCATCTTAAAGGAAATAATTTAATAGGATATTGTGCACCACACCAGATAAATACAAAATCCAAGCACAATGCTATCATTTAGCCTATCATTCCTTCCAATGCCAAATTACAAACTGTAGATCGAAACCTTACAAACCACATAGAAACAAAATAAAACCTTTATCCTAAACTATCATATTGACAATATGAAAAGTTTATAAGCAAAGACAAATGAATTAGGTTTATTGAGATGCTATGAAAGTAACCTAAATTATTTGAAGATGTAGATTATTTTCACTAAATCACATCACCAATATTGGAATATTATTATACTTTCACTCTTACTAATAAAATTAATCGCAACATTAGAGGGTGTATTTAATGCATACAGAAGCACAGAATGCATTTTTAATGACTTTCTGATGTTACTGCAACAACATACTTGCTAGCTTTTTAAGGCAAATCCACAGATGACAACAGTGATAGGATGGTGAAGAAACAAATTAAGATTTCAGCACCTCCTACCCCTGTATAGTTTAGACCACTTGCACCAGCTTTTTTACAGCATCTACTCAAAACAGACTGAACTTTCTCTATTATTACTTCCAAGCACCCATTAAGCCAAATAACAGCAACTTGAAGTAATCCAGGAAATATAAACTTCTTGGAGCCAAACACATCAGGAAAGTCCTGGTTAATCTGTAAAGTGAGTTGGTGTCAGTAAAGGCAACAGAGGAGAGTGATAAATGGTTGCCACATACAGGTTATGGAAAAAAAGGAGATCAGGATTCCTGCTCCTATCCAATAATCCCTGAGTGAATGGTGCGAGGCTGAGCTCACCCTGGTGCTGCTCCAGATATACAGCTAGCCAATACTTACTAGCTCAAATCTGTGTAAAATTGGAAGATAACAATGGCCTCTGGTATTATATTTTAGGGAAAGGATTATAGTATTGAGGACAGGAGAGGAAGGGATGAAAAATAAATGTTGATTAAGCCAGTCACAAATATTAACCAACAGTTTAAGTTCTGTTGGCAAGCAAACGTGCCACAGTACAAGTTTATCTCTTGCATACAGCAGAAAGTTATGGCTACTTAGTTAGTATATTGCTCAAGTCAATACACTTAGGAAGTAGTAAGGACACTAAAACTACAGTTTTAATGTTACTTACTGTTGGAACACTTGTAACTGTAATCTGTGGAATACTGGTACTGACACTCTTATTTTTAACAGGACTGTGTATCTGCATGAGAATACAGGCCAGTCAGGAGACCGCAAAAAACCACAGGATTCGTATTCTTGCAGAAAATACATCATATCAACAAAGGTTGCCAAAAACGATATCTGACCATTTGTCAAGCTGTAACATAATAGGCCATGAAATTGATAGAAACTTGCATGACACATGCTGTGGCAGCATTCTGAATTGTTCTACATCAGATAAAATCATTATCATTAATACAGCTGATTAAATGGCAGATTTGAAAGGTCTCCTTTACAATAATGTAGATGAATGAAGTTACTGTGTACTGAACAAGCCATGGTTCTGTTTTTAGTAACATGTAGGGAATCAGATATTCTGAAGGGAGAATGTAGAGAGTTAGGCAGGAATTTAAAAAGGAAGTTCTTGAGAGTAGTAATATCTGGATTACTCCCGGTGCTACGAGCTAGTGAGGGCAGGAATAGGAGGATAGAGCAGATGAATGCATGGCTGAGGAGCAGGTGTATGGGAGAAGGATTCACATTTTTGGATCATTGGAATCTCTTCTGGGGTAGAAATGACCTGCACAAGAAGGACGGATTGCACCTGAATTGGTGGATTGGCAGGGAGATTTGTTAGAGCTGCTCAGGAGGATTTAAACTAGTAAGGTGGGGGGGGTGGGACCCAGGGGATAGTGAGGAAAGAGATCGATCTGAGACTGGTACAATTGAGAAAACAAGCGAGTCAACTAATCAGGGCAGCCAGGGACAAAGCAGAGAACAAGGTCGGACTGATAAATTAAACTGCATTTATTTCAATGCAAGAGGCCTAACAGGGAAGGCAGATGAACTCAGGGCATGGTTAGGAACATGGGATTGGGATATTATAGCAATTACAGAAACGTGGCTCAGGGATGGCAGCTTAATGTTCCAGAACATAAATGCTACAGGAAGGACAGAAAGGGAGACAGGGAGTCGGGGGGCAGCGTTTTTGATAAGGGATAGCATTACAGCTGTACTGAGGGAGGATATTCCCAGAAATACATTCAGGGACCTTATTTGGTGGAATTGAGAAATACAAAAGGGATGATCACCTTATTGGGACCGTATTACAGACCCCCTAATAGCCAACGGGAAATTGAGAAACAGATTTGTAAGGAGATCTCAGTTATCTATAAGAATAATAGGGTGGTTATGGTAGGGGATTTTAACTTTCCAAACATAGACTGGGACTGCCACAGTGTTAAGGGTTTAGATCGAGAGGAACTTGTTCAAACTTGTACAAGACAATTTTCTGATTCAGTATGTGGATGTACCTACGAGAGAAGGTGCAAAGCTTGACCTACTCTTGGGAAATAAGGCAGGGCAGGTGACTGAGGTATCAGTGGGGGGGGGGGGGCACTTTGGGGCCAGCGACCATAATTCTATTGGTTTTTAAATAATGATGGAAAAGGATAGACCAGATCTAAAAGTTGAAGTTCGAAATTGGAGAAAGGCCAATTGTGACAGTATTAGGCAAGAACTTTCAAAAATTGACTGGAGGCAGGTAAAGGGACGGCTGGAAAATGGGAAACCTTCAGAAATGAGATAACGAGAATCCAGAGAAAGTATATTCCTGTTAGGGTGAAAGGAAAGGCTGGTAGGTATTGGGAATGCTGGATGACTAAAGAAATTGAGGGTTTGGTTAAGAAAAAGAAGGAAGCATATGAAAGGTATAGACAGGATAGATCGAGTGAATCATTAGAAGAATATAAAGGCAGTAGGAGTATACTTAAGAGGGAAATCAGGAGAGCAAAAAGGGGACATGAGATAGCTTTGGCAAATAGAATTAAGGAGAATCCAAAGGGTTTTTACAAATACATTAAGGGTAAAAGGGTAACTAGGGAGAGAATAGGGCCCGAAAATGTGTTGCTGGAAAAGCGCAGCAGGTCAGGCAGCATCCAAGGAGCTGGAGAATCGACGTTTTGGGCATGAGCCCTTCTTCAGGAATGAGGAAAGTGTGTCCAGGAGGCTAAGATAAAAGGTAGGGAGGAGGGACTTGGGGGAGGGGCGTTGGAAATGCGATAGGTGGAAGGATGTTAAGGTGAGGGTGATAGGCCGGAGTGGGAGTGGGGGGCGGAGAGGTCAGGAAGAAGATTGCAGGTTAGGAAGGTGGTGTCGGAGGGGGGGTGGTAAGGTGGTGCTGAGTTCGAGGGTTGGGACTGAGACAAGGTGGGGGGAGGGGAAATGAGGAAACTGGAGAAATCTGAGTTCATCCCTTGTGGTTGGAGAGTTCCTAGACGGAAGATGAGGCGCTCTTCCTCCAGCCGTCATGTTGCTATAGGGCCCCTCAAAGATCAGCAAGGTGGCCTTTGTGTGGAGCTGCAGGAGTTGGGGGAGATACTAAAGAAGTATTTTGCATCAATGTTTACTGTGGAAAAGGATATGGAAGATAAAGAATGTAGGGAAATAGATGGTGACATCTTGAAAAATGCACATATTTCAGAGGAGGAAGTGCTGGATATCTTGAAATGCATAAAAGTGGATAAATCCCCAGGATATGATCAGGTGTACCCTAAAATTCTGTGGGAAACTAGGGAAGCGATTGCTGGGCCTCTTGCGGAGATATTTGTATCATCGATAGTCACAGATGAGGTGCCGGAAGACTGGAGGTTGGCTAACATGGTGCCACTATTTAAGAAAGTCAGGGAACTATAGACTGGTGAGCCTGATGTCAGTGGTGGGCAAGTTGTTGGAGGGAATCCTGAGGGACAGGATGTACATGTATATGGAAAGACAAAGACTGATTAGGGACAGTCAACATGGCTTTGTTCATGGGAAATCATGTCTCAAACTTGACTGAGTTTTTTTGATGAAGTAACAAAGAGGACTGATGAGGGCAGAGCGATAGACGTGATCTATATGAACTTCAGTAAGGCGTTCGACAAGGTTCTCCATGGGAGACTGGTTAGCAAGGTTAGATCCCATGGAATACAAGGAGAACTAGCCATTTGGATACACAACTGGCTCAAAGGTAGAAGACAGAGGGTGGTGGTGGTGGAGGATTGTTTTTCAGACTAGAGGCCTGTGACCAGTGGAGTGCCACAAGGATCAGTGCTGGGTCCAATATTTTTCATCATTCACATAAATGATTTGGATGTGAGCATAAGAGGTCTAGTTAATAAGTTTGCAGATGACACCAAAATTAGAGGTGCAGTGGACAGTGAAGAAGGCTACCTTAGATTACAATGGGATCTTCATCAGAAGGGCCAACGGATTGAGGAGTTTAATTTAGATAAATGCGAGGTGCTGCATTTTGGGAAAGCAAATCTTAGCAGGACTTATACATTTAATGGTAAGGTCCAAGGGAGTATTGCTGAACAAAGACACCTTGGAGTGCAGGTTCATAACTTCTTGAAAATGGAGTCGCAAGTAGATAGGATAGTGAAGTAAGTGTTTGGTATGCTTTGTTTTATTGGTCAGAGTATTGAGTACAGGAGTTGGGAGGTCATGTTGCGGCTGTACAGGACATTGGTTAGGCCACTATTGGAATATTCCATGCAATTCTGGCCTCCTTTCTATAAAAAGGATGTTGTGAAACTTGAAAGAGTTCAGAAAAAATTTACAAGGATGTTGCCAGAGTTGTAGGATTTAAGCTATAGGGAGAGGTTGAAGAGGCTAGGGCTGTTTTCCCTGGAGTGTCGGAAGCTAAGGGGTGACCTTATAGAGTTTTTTTAAAAACATGAGAGGCATGGATAGGGTAAACAGACAAGGTCTTTTCCCTGGGGTGGGGAGTCCAGAACTACAGGGCATAGGTTTAGGGTGAGAAGGGAATGATAAAAAGGAGACCAAAGGGGTAACCTTTTCATGCAGAGGGTGATACGTGTATGGAATGGGTTGCCAGAGGAAGTGGTGGAGGCTGGTACAATTGCAACATTTAAAATGCATCTGGACGGGTATTGAATAGGAAGGGTTTGGAGAGATATAGGCCGGGATGTTAGCAGGAGAGACTAAATTGGATTGGGCAAGTTAGACCAAAGGGTCTGTTTCTGTGCTGTACATCTCTATGACTCTAAAACAATGTGCTATTTTTCATAATTTAAATCTTCACACGTAAACTGACAGCCATGTGGACAATGGATTTAACACCCTTCACAGCATACAAGGAATGAAATAGCAATATCATTTCAAAATAGTGCATGTATTCGCATGATCGAGTGAAATACCTTGGTTTGTACAGAGTGTCGGATTAGTAGGGAAACTAATATTTTATGATTGAGTTAGTTTAGTTATAATCGCACAATCAAAATATATTCATTGATTAATATTATATTATTCGGCTAAACTGTAGCAATACAGATCGTGGTACTTCAACATCATCTGACTCTGCTTAGCTTCACTTTACAAAGAAATGCATCATGGAATTGCGAACAGCATGAAGACAATACTCTAATATCTTAGTGTTCCACCTGCAAGGCCAAAGGGCCCCTGTTTAGCTTATAACTAGACATCCAAAGTTGGAGAAGGTGGTATACTCCTGGCTTGTTTGCTTTATCAAGAAATCATAACCACAGCTATACTGGAATTTTGAAATTTGTTTCAAAGTGAAGCAAGTTACAAAATATGACATTGTCATAAAGTTAATTTTAATACAATGTGTTTACGTTTGTAATTGGATAATCCTTTCCACTTTAACATTCCATCTCTAATGATTGGAGGATGCTCAGGTGTGTGATGGGATCCCGTCCGCGCTCACCCCAGCCCGGACAGAATTTCACATTGGCCCCAAGGTCCCGTACTTCCCACGGGAGCCTGTGCCCCACAACCTGAGCCGCCTCCGGAATTTTAATTTTGTCCCTTTTAAGGACGTAAAAAGGGCCCTATATCGACTGCTGCTGCACACCGTCCACCTCTTCTCCCTCATCCACCGTCCGGATATGCCTTGGCGTGCCCATTTGCCACCGGGCGGTGGGGATCCCCAGTGGAGGGCTCTCTACGCGGGAGTCCTCCCCCTTTCTCTCGGGGATCTGGGGTGGAGGGTGTTGCACGCAGCAGTCCCCTGCAACCACAGATTGCGGTGGTTCACGGACTCCCAGTCCAACTGCTTGTTCTGGGGCGCTGTGGAGTCCGTGGACCACGTGTATATTGGGTGTGGGCATTTGCACTCCCTTTTTGATTTTCTGAAAAACCTCCTCCTCTGCTTTTGGTTGCACTTCAGTCCCACGCTCCTGATCTTTGGGCACCCGGTACGGAGGAGGGAGGGCAGGTCTGTAGACCTCCTCGTGGGTCTGCTCCTGGGCCTGGCCAAACTGGCCATCAACAGGTCCAGGCAGCGGGCCGTGGAGGGGCTCGTTAGGGCCGACTGCCTGCCCCTCTTCTGCGGTTACGTTAGGGCCCGGGTGTCCTTGGAGGAGGAGCATGCGGTGTCCACCAACACCCTGGAGTTGTTCAGGGAGAGGTGGGCGCCGCGGGGAGTGGAGTGCATTATTTCCCCCTCCAACTCTATTTTGATTTAGTCCCTACCCTCCCCCTCACTGTTTTGATCACACAGCAACGCCCTTTGATGTGAAGGGCACTGCTTGTCACTGGCCACTCGGGTGTTTTCCTATCTTCCTGGTGGTGGAAATTGAATAAAGATTCGTGCACTTTGTGTCTCACACCTGCACACACACACCATGGGTGCTGGGGAAAAAATAAGCACTACCGCACTTAGATGGTAGTGTGGGGGTTTAAAAAAATAATAAACCAGAGCTACAGAGCATTGCCCTTTGATGTGATGGGCACTGCTTGTCACTGGCCACTCAGGTGTTTTCCCTTTTGAGAGTTGGATCAGTGTGAGTGAGTGAGAAAAAAAAACAGGGGATTGCCCGGGTGTCTCTGGAGAAGGAGCACGTGGTCTCCACCAACACCCTGGAGTTGTTCAGGGAGAGGTGGGTGCCGCAGGGAGTGGAGTGCATTATTTCCCCCTCCAACTCTATTTTGATTTAATCCCTGCCCTTCCCTTCACTGTTTGATCACACAGCACTGCCCTTTGTGAAGGGCACTGCTTGTCACTGGCCACTCGAGTGTTTCTTTCTTCCTGGTGGTGAAAATTGAATAAAGATTCGTGCACCTTGTGTCTCTCACTGTGTCTCACACCTGCACACACACAACATGATGCTGGGAAAAAAATAAGCACTACCGCAGTTAGGTGGTAGTGTGGGGGGGGAAAAAAACAGGAGTGTCAGGTGTTCTGTTCACTCTGAGAGCTGACTCTGCATCAAGGACTGTCCGTGCGTAAATAAAGGGTGACTTGGTGACAGGAAACCAGCCTCTGTGGAGTTATTTCAGTGGCAATGAGAGAACAAAAATGTGCTCCTGAAGAAATTCGCCTGCAACAGTTGTCTTTGAGTTGGAATAAGCCTTTCTGGCATCACGTCATTATTTGGGAAACTTGACTCATTCAATCCTGCCGTCAAAGACGAGGTTCAGTACGTGGAAAGAATGCATTATTTTTCCTTGGCAAATGACATTGGAGCAGATGAAAAGCAATGAATAATTTTCCTGACAGCTTGTGGACACGCACCTTTTTCACTTATTAGGAACCTAATATTAAAACGTTTCAAGAGTTGATGGATTTAGTTAAGGATTATAATAACCCCAAGCCGCCTCTAACTCTCTGAGATGCGATCCGTTTTACACAGCAGTTCGAGAACCAGGGGAATCCATGTCAGGATTTTTGACGAGGTCAAGACGCCTGGCAGAGGCGTGTAACTTTGGTTTAACCCTTAATGAGATGCTGACACACTGTTTGGTATGTGGGATTAATGATGTCACCATGCAAAAGTGCCTACTAGTTGAAGCCCAATTGGATTTCAAACAGGTACTACAACTGGCTTTGTCATTAGAAATGTGACAATTGGAGCAAATGAGTTACAGGGTACGCTGATGGAAGTGGACACCCTCCCAGTCCAACTGAACTTGGGGAACACTACTTGAGTGAAAGCAATTGCATCGCCACACTTGGGCATATCCTGGACAGAGAGACTCTAGGTCAGCCCACAGCAAAACCCAAAACAAAGCCAAGCCTCAGACAAATAGTTCACATTTTCCTCAGGATCCTGGCTGGCAAACCAGTGTAGTTGCTGCCAGGATGCACACTCTAGACTGCAAAGGAGTCCCACTAGGCTAAATTGAGTAAGAGAACTCCTAGGCTGGTATCCAGGCAAGTGCACACTCTGGCTTGGAACAGTTAAATTGCTTAGCAACATCCAAATCAGAGCAAATGCCTGGTTAACGGCAAACACGAGGGGACACAACTTTAAAGTGAGGGGGGGATAGGTATAAGACAGATGTCAGAGGTAGTTTCTTTACTCAGAGAGTAGTAAGGGTATGGAATGCTTTGCCTGCATCAGTAGTAGATTCGCCAAGTTTAAGTGCATTTAAGTCGTCATTGGACAGGCAAATGGACGTATATGGAATAGTGTAGGTGGGATGGGCTTCAGATTATATGACAGGGCGGCGCAACATCGAGGGCCAAAGCGCCTGTACTGCGCTGTAATGTTCTATGTTAAATGGTCATCCAGTGGAGGTCAATACTGGTGCAGCTGTATCAGAGATTGCAGAACCAGTCTTTTAACAAAATTCATGCTAGACTCCAACCCTTAAGTTTGCATAAGACCTCGGCTAGGCTGAGAACCTATATTGGGGAACCTTTACAGACAAAGAGTACAACTTCAGTTACCAGTGATTGTAGTAAAAGGCTTGGGCCCAAGTGGACTGAGCAAAATGTTTTGAGACAAGTTCACCTTGATTGGCTCAATATTTTTTGTTTAGAAAATGGCTGCCTGAGTGAAGTCCTAATTAAATACCTGGATCTTTTTTCAGATATGCATAGGAACAATCAAAGGAGCTAAGGCCACCTTGCATGTTGACCAGGAAGCAATTCCACCATTCTGCAAGGCCCAGCCTGTGTCATTTATGTGTAAAAGTAGAGGCAGAATAAAGGAGGCTGGAAAGTGAAAGAATCATCAAACCAGTACACCTGTCATGCCAAATGTGAAGCCTGATGGGTCAGTTCACCTTTGTGCAGATTTTAAACAAACAGTAAACCTCTTCTCGCAGCTGGACATGAGTCATGAGTACCTGGAACTGTAGTTAGATGAGGATTGACAGAAGTACTCTACAATTAGTACAAGGCTGCCATCTGGGTATCAGCCTGGGTCATTATCCAGCAGACAAAGGAGAACATTTTACAATGTCTATTCCAGGTCACCATTTATGTGATGATGTGTTCATAACAGGGAAGATAAATAAAGAGCACTTAGAGAACTTGAACATAGTGCTTAGATGTTTTTCTCAGGTGGGCATACACATAGGAAGGAAAAATGTGTTCCAGGCACCCCAATTGACCTACTTGGGCGACAAGAGTCGACAAAAATGGATTTCACCTGCTGGGAGATAAAGTGTGGGTGATCAAAGGTGCCCCAGCTCCCATGCCTCTACCAGAACTTAGATCTTTCCTTGGATTGGTGAATTATTACAGAAAGTTCAAACGTAACTGGCCTCCATCCCGGCACCCTTAGACCAGCTTTCGAAAAAAGGTGTCGCCTTGGAAATGGTCTCCTAGCCAAGATATAGCCTTTAGACAGAAGAGGCTAAAGTGTGCCAATACCTTAGATGTGCCAGTACACATCTAAGGTATTGGCACACTATCATCCCAAGTGAGATTTGGTGCTGACGTGTGATGCTTCCCCATAGGGTTTCGGGTAGTATTGGCTCACAGATGGCCCAATGAAGGGGACCCTGATAACAATGCACCCAGGAGTTGGCTGTTGCAGAGGGCAAATACACCCAGGTAGAGGAGGAAGGTTTGGTGGTCATCCTTGGCGAGAGGAAATTCCGCCAATACCTTTATGGACATAAATCTGCCAATAATAATGGACCACAAAACCCTGTTGGGCTACTTAACAAGGGCAAGTAAGTGCAGCCCATAGCTTCATGTCAAATTCAGCAGTGGGCTCTCATTCCAAGCGCATACAATTATAAATTAGAACACTGTCAGGAAGGCCAAGTAGCAAATGTAGATGCCTTGAGATGCGTCCTGCTGGCAGATATGCCACGGGTGCCAGCAATGAAAGTGTCCATTCTGGTTTTAAAATTTCTGGACACCCTTCCGGTCACTGCTGACAATATCAGATCGTGGACGCAAAAGGATTTGGTCCTGGCAAAACTAAAACAGCTAGTGGTGATGACTGGGGAAACAAAAGTGCTATCAAAACCAGGATTGAAACCTTTCTGGACTCTGGGAGATCAGATCATTGTACAGGGCATACTTTATTAAAGGAAACAAGAAATGATTGTACTGAACAAAAGCTGCCACCCAATACTGGCTGAATTCCACCAGGATCATCCACGGTGTCCAAAATGAAGACATTGATGAGAAGTTATGTCTGGTGGCCAGAATTGGATGCAGACATACCCATGTTGATGGGCAGTGCCCAGTGTGCCAAAAAGCACAAAAATTACCACCAGCAACTCTCCCACATTCATAGGAATGGCTGGGTAAACCCTGGACTCAGTTACACATTGACTATGATGGCCCTTTCATGGACCTCAACATTGTTAGAGTGTTGGTCATAGACAACAGACCATCATTTATTAGCAGAGAATTCAAATACTTTCTAAAATCAAAAGGCATTCAGCATGTAAGGATAGCTCCATCCATCGTCCAATGGTCTAGCGGAAAGAGCAGCCCAAACTTTTAAGGCAGACTAAAAGATATGGCCTCCAGCTTCACTCGATACCAAACTGTCCCAGTTCCTATTTGATTATTGGACCACCCCTCATGCAACTACAGGAATAGCTCCAGCTGAATCGCCAATGGGGAGAAGTTTCCACACCAGATTAAATCTGATCTTCCCAGACCCTAGAGGTGGGGGGTTAAGAGCAAGAAATGGCATCAGGAATGTCGATGCTGGATACAACCAGGAGAGATAGTTTACTGCAGGGGATGAAGTTTGGAGCCAAAACCATGGAAATAGCCCTGCATGGGTAAAGCCACGGTCAACATAAGGTCAGGTCCTATGATGTACAAAGTCCGGGTAGGTGATGCGGTCTTGAACATGTGGACCACATGAAAGCTATAAACCTGCAAGCAGAGAAGGAGCAAAACACACGGGGTCTCTGCGAACAGCTAGAACCTGGTGGACTGTCCTTTTCCGTTGAATGTCAAAGAAACCTCTGAGTCTGAGATGGACACTGTGGCCCGTTTACCACCTGAAGAAGATGGACATCTTGTGAGATGCTCTGGGTGCAAGAAACAGGCTATAGTCCAGTACATGCCACTAGTATCCTAGGCTGATTTAGAGGAACCAGACTTAATGTAAAAATGCCCTACGAGAGGCTACAAGAAAAAGAACAGGTCTATGTCCCTGGACAGAAAGGGAGAGGGATGCAGTGACTGTCATGAGGCCAGCCAGGTGGACCTGATAATAGGAGTTCCATGATTAGGGCTGTTAATCTGGTCCAGTCAGAGAGCCCTGGCTGTCAGAAATTAACAGGAGTGTCAAAGGTTCAATTCACTCTGAGAGCTGGCTCTGAGGGAGCTAGATCAGTTTCAAGGACTATGTACGTGTGGAAAGAAAGGACGACTTGGTGATGGGACACCGGCTTCTGTGGAAGTATTTCACACAGGAATCAGCTTTGACATAATAATAATAATACTTGCTCCACTGACTCAGACAGCTGTGGGTTCAAGTTCCATTCCAGATACTAGAGAACATAATGCAAGCCAACACACCCAAATTCAGTCCAGAATGAATGCTACACTATATGAAGGAACAGCACTGAGCATGTACTGAGGGAACACGGCACTGTGGAGGGGCAGAACTGTGGGAGATCTACAATGTCAGAGGGTCAGTCCTACAGAAAATATGCAACTGTAGAGGATTTGGACTGAGGGAATCCTGCATGTCCCATGGACAGTGCTAAGAGAGGGCTGCATTGCTGAAGGTGCACTTAAACTGAGGCCCCACCTGCTGTCTCAGGTGAACATAAAAGATTCCATGGCTCTATTCAGAGAAAAGCAGAGTAAAGTACTTCACTGGCTAAACAGCACACTGTGGGGTTCCTGACGTGCCAAAAGGATGTTGTTTAAATTTAGGTTGCCTCTGTCTTCATGTCTGGGATGGAAAACACACCGCCAACACAGATATTTATAATGTGGTGGTGGGAGGGGGTTAAGAGAAATTCTCTGTGCTTTACTAGGTATTGAGAACAAATGAAAACTCTGGTGTCCTGGAAACAGGAGCAATTCTCAACATTCACCACATTATTGTTAAGCACTGGGCAACAGAAATATATCAAATTTTCTTTGCATTGGGTACATTTCTCCCACAAGTATCAGAGAAGTTGATCTCCAATGTACTATGTTCATACTTACAGTCTTGTCAAGTCTCAGAAGTTACAATTTATTAATTTGTTCTTAATCATGGGATGGTGCCATTTGGGATGAAATTAGATTAATGTGGGTTAACTTGTATCTTCCAATTTTGGAACCTTTTCTATTCAGACGATAGCTGGTTGTTTGGGGTTGATATTGAAATGACTGGCCTCTTTTCAGGTGAGTTTCAAGTATGTTGAAAATTAAATCCCTTCAATCAAAATTTGCTTAAAATGCCCTTGATTTCAAATTTCAACAAGGTCTACTTTAATTTAGATTTGGGAAATGGAGATTATTTCATAGATTTCAAATTACTTTGAATATGTAATAGCTCTGTATTATGTAATAATTTACAGCAGTGAGCATTTTTCATCTATAAGCTAATAAACATTTTAGAGCTCATTACTGTGATACTTTTCTTGAATGTGTTTTTTTACAGGGAATTCCATAATAGAACTGTCAATCCTTCCTGGGAAACACAATAATTTTGGCAACTCTTGAATGGTCAAGAACTTGCAGATTAGGCAGACCACAGGAAAGAGGTAGGGTGAAACTCTTATTTTGTTCCAACAATGCATTATAATTTCAGCACCTGGGCTACAAATCATTTTCTGAAGAGTTACTCTTTCTAGTTTATTGAAACTTTCCTATTTTATGATAAATTTAATGTCTAATCCTTGGGCAATTTCACACATCTCCCCAGAGCTTGTTTCAGAATAGCAGAAACAGACAGCTTTCTGTTTAGACTGATCTGATGTCCAAAGACTGGCATACTTGGGATCAAGACTCTACTGGATTTTTCCTGATTTTGCATTACAATCCAGTTGAACGGGGAAATGGGCTTTACCACCACAGCTCATGTTAGCAAATCAGTGAACAGATATGACCATCAAGTGTAAATGTACCATTTGATATTTGAGAGTGCAAGGTTCAATCCTGAACTTTGCTGAATTGTCTGTTGGTCTGACGTTAATAGCACTGAAGCCACATAAGTGAAAGTAAAGGTAAAGTTGCCATAGTAACACATGACCATAGTTCTGCTCTCTCACAAAAGAGAGAGAGATGACTAGTGGTGGTTTAATCTGAGGGTCACCATACCTCAGGTTAGGGGTGAGATTGAGAGGGACAATCCTTCATGGCAACTTCAGCCAGTATAGGGATTGAAGCCATGCTGTTGATATTACTTTGCCACACAAACAGCCAACCAACCAATTGAGCTAATTGACAGCAGTATGCAAGAACATTTAATAGTTTTACATTTGAGAAAATAACATTTTCTTGGTTCTCTAAGAAAAATCTGCTTTTTTGACTTTCTTGTCCTTAGTGACTTGGATATGTGTCACTCCACACAATGATGGTTCTGTAGCTGTTTTAGCTACACTGTCCAGTGTTTGCACTATTCTCTCTGATTCATTCCCCTGGGTTAGCATGAGAATGGCTTCTCACTTCCCATGCTTACTCTGTCCTGAGGCTGGCATTCACATCTCGAGAGAAAAATATCCCATTTTTGGACATTCTGTTCCCGTGCATGGAGTAGGGGAAACCTAACATTTCTCAAAAGATCTGTATAACGGGATATAACATTCACAAAGCACCAGAATAGGATTTGTTTTGGTTGACTTGATGCTGCAAAGACTTTTGTTCTACAGAAATAAAACTAAATTGCCATTCTGTACTTTCTTGTTGATTATTCTTTTTCCCATTGATAATGTTTATTATCTGTGTTGCATCCACTCCCAAATACAGATATTACAGCAGTATAACACCTTTTGTGTAACAGAATGTCACAAATACCTCAATATGATCGAGCTGCTCGACACTGGTAGGAACACAATCTGTTAATTGTCCTTGGTATATGTCACCTGGGGGATAAAAAAAGGATTCAATAAAGACATGCATACTGTTAATAATGTAGTCAGGGCTTATGCAGACATCTCATTATATATCAAACAATCTATTTCCTCTTAGTACATAAGTAGATTTGTTACTTCCTATATATTGTAGTCATTCATAAGGACTAGATTTTTTTTATTTATTAATGGAGTCAGTCTTGCTTCAGTTGATCTTACACTTACACCCAAATCAGAAAATCATGGTCAAGCCCTAATCCAGAGAGCCAAGCACATAATCTTGGTTGACACTGTCAGGGATGTTAACATTCAGAAAATGACAAGATCTTCCAGCATGTATCAGGCAGATTTCTATTGGCTACCTGACCAATAGGGCTCTGCAATCATTTGCTCCCATGTTTCCGACATTACAACAGGGATGACACACCAAAAGTAATTAATTGGCTGTAAAGTAATGTAAGACATCTCGAGGCCTTCCAATTCTTTCTAACCCAATTCACACTATCACAAGGTGTTTCTGAAAGTACAGTTGGTAGAAGAGTTAGTGTGTGGTGTATCAAGACATTCCTCTTACACTCAGCTCTAAAATCCAGCTAGATCATCATTGGAGGGGAAACCTGAGCTGCTGCCAATAGTGTGTAAAGTGTGTATTACAGGAAAGTAAGAAAGATCTAGGTAAGGAAACTGACTGGTGCATGGTCCTTGTGGATCCCAATGGTCCTATTCAATCCCAATTACACTCTGAATAAAGCACTAATAGTGAAACATGCTCCAAATAGATTCCAAATTTAATCCCCAGTTTGTACTGAGCTGGTTGACCTCTGCTAGAGAAAATTACTGAAAATAAAAGATCCATGGTACATGGGGGAGCAATTTGGCATGGATAGCTAACAAAAAACAGCCAGCAGACATGAATTTTTTTTTCAGATGTCCATATGTAACAAGTGGTGTGCTACAGGGTTCTGCTTACAATTTATACAAATGACTTAGACGGTGGCACTGAAGGTATGGTTGCCAATTTGTTGATGACAAGGGTATGTAGAAATGTAAAGTGTGAAGAGGGTGTAAGGAGGCTACAAAAGGATATAACTTGGTCAAGTGAGCGTGCAAAGATTTGGCAAATAGAACATAATGTGGGAAAATGTGAAATTGCCCACTTTTTTCGAACAAATCAAAAAGCACATTACCTAAATGGTGAGGGATTGCAGAATGTGAGATACAGAGAGATCTAGTGCACAATGCACAAAAAATTAATACAGTAGATAGGAAAGATGTATAGAGTTTATGCTTCAGATATCCAGGGCACAAGAGAGACCACATTTGGAGTACAGTGTACAGAACTGGTCACCTTATCAAAAGAAGGATGTAAGTGTGTTGGAAGCAGTTCGTAGAAAGTTGGGAAAACTCTACCTGTAACAGGTGGGTTGTCCTTTGAGGAAAGGTTAGACTTAGCTTGTGTCCCTTGGAATTTAGTAGACTAAGAGGCAACTTTATTGAACCATAAAAATGACTCTGTTTTCCTGAGGAGTCTTGACAGGGTAGATGTGAAATGGATGTTTCCTGTTATGTAAATTTAGAACTAGTGGTCATGGTTCAAAAATAAGTGGCTGTCCATTTATATCAGATGAGGTGAATTTTTTTTATATCACAGTAGTTTAAGAGTCCCTCTCTGAAATGAGTCTTCACGAGGCTGATTCCTGGGATGTCAGTGTTGTCTGATAAGGAAAGATTGACCACATTAGGCCTATATTCATTGGAATAAAAGAATGAGAGATGATCTTATTAAAACAAATAAAATTCTAAAGGGATTTAATAGAGTAAATAGTGGTGGAATCTAGAACCGGGGCATAGTTTAAAAGAAGGGATCTCCCATTTAAGACTCAGATATGGATAAGTTTATTTCCTCAGAGAGTTGTTAGTCTGTGGAGTTTTCTTCGGCAGAGAGCAGCAGAGGTTGGACACTGAATATATTCAATGTTGAATTAGACAGACTTTTGATTAACAGCTTATGGGGACAGGGAGGAACGTGGAGTTAAGTTCTGATTGAACAATTTTATGTAACGTCATAGCCAAAGGCTTTGAAAGCCTAAGTATGGAGAGACTGTTCACAAATGAAGAAACTGAAGTACAAATAGGCCTAATTCCTCTCACCAACATTTTTTGATACTTATTTTAAATCTGTCAAAACATCTTGGCAAGAGGATGGTGAGAGGAATTAGGACAATTCTTTTGTAAACACAATGAAATGTTATAATCTGGAATATAATCTGGCACTTCCTGAGTGGTCAAGAGAAATAAATTCAATAGGAACATTCAGAGGGAATTAAATAAATATTTGAAGAGGAGAAATTAATGCTTAGGGGAGAGACAGGGGTAGGGAATATTGCCAATGACTTTATAATTCAAATATCACTGAACTGAAATAAAGAAAATTCTTTAAAGCTTTCAAATAACTGTGTGAACAAACACAGCTTACTTTTGCTCTCCTCAGCTTCACAATTCCCTCCAATTTTATCGATAAGATCATTTGAATTCCATTTTGTGATTTCTTGAGGGAAGATCTCCTCATTGTCTGAAAAATCTTCTGCATAGATGAAAAAGAAAACATGAGGACAAAGTGTGAATTATTTTGGAAGTCTGAATGCAACAGAAAACTAGATCAAAAATCATTAACTGTTAGGTGAAATGAACATCAGATCCTTTAGCCCTTTCCACCTGTTACACAATGCCACACTCCTTAATCAGTTAACAACGATGCTGAGCTGAGTGTTCCTGACAACTCTACATCCCTTTTTATAATTAGCATTCCATTCACCATTCTCACTCCATTGTAAAATTCCCATGTTCAACAGCAGAAGCAGTCTTGGCCAATGTGAGTAAATTACAGGAACTAATCAAGCTCAAGAGTTCAGGAAGTTAATACTGCAAAGTCTGCCAAGCCCCATAATCAGCTCCAAAACATCAAAAGGAAGAATTTGTGTCTGCTGCAGACTTCAGAAAGAGGAAGAGGACATTGGCATCATTGCTGAGCTCAACTGACACAACAAGCACAAGATGGTCAGCACAACCAATGAGCTCAGAATACGACACAGCAACCCTGGAAATACATCACCCTTGCTTGGGTTCATTGCAGGTCATAGACAGCAAATCTCAGCAAACTCCCCGCACATGTCAGTATCAAATTATGTCAGTGGAGGTTTGTCTCTTAGTAAACTCAGGATAAGGGTATAAAGGCAGAGCTAGCGAAAGTGAACTTGGCAACTAGTTTAAATGGTAGGGCAGTTGACAGGCATGCTTTTATATTTAATCATTCAGGCAAGCACTTTTCCCAGTTGTTTTAAAAAATTCTCAAGGTCAGGTTCGTAGGAGAGTAGTCTGACACAGAACAAACGACCAAGAGGCGAGTCTGCTAGAATATGGGCATTTTATTCCCCGCAGCGTCGCCACAACGGGTCTGGCTTATACTCACTCTACATGTTACCGGAACTGGGAGCTGTCAGTTCTCGTAGAGCGGTTGCCAACAACCCACGCTCGGCGGTTAAACGTAACCCCGGAGCAGACTCCCGGGTCTGGCTTATACTCACTCTACATGTTACCGGAACTGGGAGCCGTCAGTTCTCGTAGAGCGGTTGCCAACAACCCACGCTCGGCGGTTAAACGTAACCCCGGAGCAGACTCCCCGAACTGGAGACTTTTCCAGCTGATATACTCTTTTCCAGATATAAACATTCATGTGAACAGCAGAGCAAGGCTAAAAAACACATTCCATTCTGGTTACATACAGATAAGAAGATTCACACGGGGAGGTGTGTAATAAGATTCACACGGGACTAAGCAACACCTCCATTCCGGTTAGATTCACACATGTATCGGGACATAATTTTTAACCGTTTCACCACATTCCACTGCTTGGAATTTTACACCACATTCCACTGCTTGGCCCAATACATGTGTTACATTATGCTTAATTCAGTTCAATTCGTTTCAGTTAATTTCAGTTCAGTCAATTCAGTGTAGTTCAATTCAGCTCAGTTCAGGTCTGTTCAGTTCAATTCAATTGTGTTCAATTCAGTTCCGTCCATTTCAATTCAATTTAGCTCAGTTCCATTTTGTTCCGTTCAATTTGATTCACTTCAGTTCCACTCAGTTCAGTTCAGTTCAATCCCATTCAATTCTGTTAACTCCGCTTCAGCTTTTTGGACATGCCCACATCCTCCGCTGTACCCCAGGCAAGGGGTTCTTCGGCAGGACTGGGATCCTCTCTCAAACAAACTGCCACGTACATGCCCACATCCATGCCATCCCGGGACGGTCGGGACCTCCACAGTTTGTTCTTCTGGTTTCTTAGTCTTTTTCCAAAACATTGTTCTGTATCAAAATCTCTCCTCAATTGCGATTGATCCTGCCGACTACGCCAAATGTTTTAAAAAATTCTCAAGGTCAGGTTCGTAGGAGAGTAGTCTGACACAGAACAAACGACCAAGAGGCGAGTCTGCTAGAATATGGGCATTTTATTCCCCGCAGCGTCGCCACAACGGGTCTGGCTTATACTCACTCTACATGTTACCGGAACTGGGAGCCGTCAGTTCTCGTAGAGCGGTTGCCAACAACCCACGCTTGGCGGTTAAACGTAACCCCGGAGCAGACTCCCGGGTCTGGCTTATACTCACTCTACATGTTACCGGAACTGGGAGCCGTCAGTTCTCGTAGAGCGGTTGCCAACAACCCACGCTCGGCGGTTAAACGTAACCCCGGAGCAGACTCCCCGAACTGGAGACTTTTCCAGCTGATATACTCTTTTCCAGATATAAACATTCATGTGAACAGCAGAGCAAGGCTAAAAAACACATTCCATTCTGGTTACATACAGATAAGAAGATTCACACGGGGAGGTGTGTAATAAGATTCACACGGGACTAAGCAACACCTCCATTCCGGTTAGATTCACACATGTATCGGGACATAATTTTTAACCGTTTCACCACATTCCACTGCTTGGAATTTTACACCACACCAGTGAGAAGGAAAGATGCAAAGAGGAGTTTGGTCTCTGGTATTCTTCTCATACAATATGAAATAATGTCTCCCTTTGTAGTGGTATTCTTGTGAATGTCTTGTGAATACTAGTATTCTTGTGACAGATGAAAAGCTTTGTACAAAAGAGTCTATTTTCAGCAATACTCAAGTTCTGTACTATCAAATGACTTACTTGAATATAGATTGGTTCATAATGTGGGACAATGTGAACTTGTACACTGTGGCAGGAGGACTAGAGAAACAGTCTACCAGTTAAATGTGAAGAGATTACAGAACTTGGGTAGAGTGGGAACTGCACACCTTGTTCTATGAATCACAAAAAAAAAGGATCTTGCTACTGCAAGCGCTAAGGAAGGCAAATGGAAAGTATTTATTGCAAGGAGAAAAGAATATAAAAGTGGTGTAGTTTTACTGCAACCATACCGAGCCTTGCTAAAACCATTCCTGGAGAAACTGTGTACAGTTTTGGTGTCCTTATTTGAAAAAAATACATGATTGCGCTAGAAACAGCACAGAGAAGCTTCACTCGAACCTTTTCCCAGCTACAATTCAGTGAAGAAGTGTTACTGGACCCGAAATGTTAATTCTGTCTTCTCTGCACAGACCCTGTTATACCTGCTGGCATTATCATCACTGAACTCCCCACTATAATCATTGTGGAAGTTACCATTGAGCAGAAATTGAATGGGACCAACCATATAAATATTGCGACTACAAGAGCAGGTCAGATTTGAGGAATTCTGTAGCAAGTAATACACTACTTGACTTTCCGAAGCCTATCCACCACTTACAATGTCCAAGAACACCATAATTTGCAAATTCTCTTCTAAGTTGACAGTGTGTTACTGGAAAAGCACAGCAGGTCAGGCAATATCCGAGCAGCAGGAAAATCAACGTTTTGGGCCGGAGCCCTTCTTCAGGAGTGAAGCTGGAAGCCTCGGGGGTGGAGAGATTATTGGGAGGGGGGTGGGGCTAGGGAGAAGGTAGCTGAGAGCGCGATAGGTGGATGGAGTTGGGGGTAGAGATCCACAAGCCTGACTACCCCAGTTGACCCATTGTCTCAGCCTGCTCCTGCCTCACCGAACTTATCTCCACCTACCTTGATACTGTCCTATCCCCCCTGTTCCAGGAACTCCCTACAAACGTTCGGGACACCACCCATGCCCTGCACCTCCTCCAAGACTTCAGTTTTCCCAGCTACCAACGCTTCATCTTCACCAAGGATATCCAGTCCCTCTACACCTCTGTCCGCCATGACCAGGGCCTCCAAGCCCTCAGTTTCTTCCTCTCCCGACGTCCCCACCACTACCCTTCCACTGACACTCTTATTCGTTTGGCTGAACTGGTCCTCACCCTCAACAATTTCTCCTTCCAATCCTCCCACTTCCTCCAGATGAAAGGGGTAGCCATGGGCACCCGCATAGGCCCCAGCAACGCCTGTCTCTTTGTCAGCTACGTAGAGCAGACCATCTTCCAGAGTTACCCAGGCACCACTACCCACCTCTTCCTCTGGTACATTGATGACTGCATCTGCACTACCTCTTGCTCCCACGAGGAGGTCAAACAGTTCATCAACTTCACCAACAAATTCCATGCCAACCTTAAATTCACCTGGACCATCTCTGACACCTCCCTCCCCTTCCTAGACTTCTCCATCTCCATCCACGAGGACCGACTCAACACTGATATTTTTTACAAACCCACCGACTCCCACACCTACCTGAATTATGCCTCCTCCCACCCTACCTCCTGCAAAAATGCTGTCCCATGTTCCCAATTCCTCAATAGCATCTGCTCCCAAGAGGATCAGTTCCACCGCGGAACACACCAGAGGTCCGAAATTTCCCCTCCCACGAGGATGAAGATGCCCTCCGATGCATCTCATCCATGTCCTGCATCTCCGCCCTCGAACCCCACCACTCCAACCGTAACAAGAACAGAACCCCCTTGTTCAAAGAACAAAAGAAAATTTACATCCCAGAAACATTTACGGCCCTACAAGCCAGAACCAATCCAAATCCACCTTCTAAACCTGTCACCCAATTCCTAAGCATCTGTATCCCTCCGCTCCCCACCTACTCATGCATCTGTCCAGACGTATCTGAAATGAATCTACCGTGTCTGCCTCTACCACCTCTGCTGGCAACGGGTTCCAGGTACCCGCCACCCTCTGTGTAAAGTACTTGCTGCGTGTATCCCCCTTAAACGTTTCACCTCTCATCTTGAAAGCATGACCCCTCCTTATTGAATCCTTCACCCTGGGAAAAAGCTTCTCTCTATCTACCCTGTCTATACCCTTCATGATTTTGTAAACCTCAATCAGGTCCCCCCTCAATCTCCTTTTTTCTAATGAAAACAATCCTAACCTACTCAACCTCTCTTCACAGCTAGCACCTTCCATACCAGACAACATCCTCGTAAACCTTCTCTGCACACTCTCCAAAGCGTCCGCATCCTTTTGGTAATGTGGCGACCAGAACTGTACACAGTATTCTAAATGCAGCCGAACTAACGTCATGTACAATTTTAACATGACCTGCCAGCTCTTATACTCAATACCCTGTCCGATGAAGGCAAGCAGACAGTATGCCTTCTTGACACTTTATCCACCTCTACAGCAACATTCAGGATACAATGGACCTGGCACTCCCAGATCTCTCTGCCCATCAACTTTTCCCAAAGCTCTTCCGTTTACTGTATAATTTGCTCCAGAATTAGACTTCCCAAAATGTACCACCTCACATTTGCCTGGATTGAACTCCACCTGCAACTTCTCTGCCCAACTCTCCAGTCTATCTATATTCTCCTATATTCTTTGACAGTCCCTTATGCTTTCTGCTACTCCACCAATCTTCGTGTCACTTGCAAACTTGCTGCTCATACCAACAGTGCCCTCTTCCAGATCATTTATGTATATCACAAACAACAGTGGCCCCAACACTGACCCCTGTGGAACACCACTGGTCACCTTTCTCCATTTCGAGAAACTCCCTTCAACTACCTCCCTCTGTCTCCTGTTGCTCAACCAGTTCTTTAACCACCTAGTTAGAACACCCTGCACACCATGTGACTTCACTTTCTCCATTAGTTTACCATGGGGAACCTTATCAAATGCCTTGCTAAAGTCCATGTATATGACATCTACAGCCCTTCCTTCATCTATCAACTTGGTCACTTCCTCGAGTAACTCAAGTTGGTAAGGCACAATCTCCCCCGCACAAAACCATGTTGCCAATCACTGATAAGCCCATTGTTTTCCAAATATAGACAGATTTGATCCCTCAGTACCTACTCCAGCAACTTTCCCACCACTAACGTCAGGCTCACTAGTCTGTAGTTACCCAGAATATCCCTACTACCTTTCATGTACAGGAGACGACATGAGCAAACCTCCAGTCCTCCGGCACCTCGCCTGTGTTTGAGGATGCCACAAAGATATCTGTCAGGGCCCCAGCTATTTCCTCTCTCCCTTCCCTCAGCAACCTGGGATAGATTCCATCTGGTCCTGGGGATTTGTCCACCTTAATAACCTCTAGTCTACCCAACACATCTTCCCTACTTATGTCAATGTGATCCAGAGTAATCGAACTTCTATCTCTAATCTCAACATTCTTCATGTCCCTCTCCTCAGTGAACACTGATGCAAAGTAATCATTCAGCATCTCAGCCATTTTCTCAGGTTCGAAACACAGCCTTCCTTCCTTATCCTTTCGTGGACCAACCTTTTCTCTGTTACCCGGTAGCTTCTTATATAAGAATAAAAGGTGTTCAATTTTTGTGAGAAGATTTGTAGCTCAGGTGCTTGTTGTTGTGGTTCTGTTCGCCGAACAGCCAGGGAATTCCTAGAGGCATGGCACTCATCCACAAATTCAATCATTCAGCACATCGACTCGGACCCAATATACCGACCACTGCTGCGGACAGCTGGAACTGACAACCGGAAGCGGCAGAGACAAACCACTATAAATGCCAGAGGAAACATCACAGAAGCGCTTCACAGGAGGCTCCCAAGCACTGAGGATGTCACCTAGACAGGGGACGAAACATCTGCAACACAAATTCCCAGCTCGGCGAACAGAACCACAACACTGGTAGTAATCCCGAGATCACTACCTTTGAGGTCCTCCTCTTTAACTTCTCTCCTCGCTCCCTGAATTCTGCTTTCAGGACCTCATCTTGTTTTTTACTTGTATCGTTGGTGCCTATATGCACCAAGACAACTGGCTGTTCACCCTCCCCTTTTAGAATGCTCTGCAGCCGATCAGTGACATCCCTGACCCGAGCACCTGGGAGGCAACATACCATCCGGGAGTCCTGTTTTCGGCCACAGAATCACCTATCTACTCCCCTCACAATAGAATCCCCTGTGACTATGGCCCTACGAGTCTTTTTCCTGCCCTTCTGAACAGTAGTGCCCGTCATGGTGCCATGATCTTGGCAACTGCTGCCCTCCCCTGGTGAGCCATCGCCCCCAACAGTATCCAAAACAATACACCTGTTCTGGAGGGAGATAACCGCACTGCCTTCCTACTCTTTTTCTGCCTTTTGGTCACCCGTTCACTGTTGCCCTCAGCAATTTTAACCTGCGGTATGACCAATTCACTAAACATGCTATCCACAACCTCTCAGCATTGTGGATGCTCCACAGTGAGTCCATCCACAGCTCCAGAGCCATCATGTGGTCAAACAAGAGCTGCAGCTGGACACACCTCTTGCAAGTGTAAGAGTCTTGAATGTTAGCCACGTTCCTGAGCTCCCACATCAGGCAAGAGGCATGAGCCACTGGTCTGGGGTCCCCTGCCATTGTAAGCCTTAGGCTTTTGTCCGATATGTCGATTTTCCTGCTCCTCGGATGCTGCCTGACCTGCTGTACTTTTCCAGCAACACTCTAATCTAAAATCTGGTTTCCAGCATCTGCAGTCCTCACTTCTGCTTAGCTTTATATCAACTAACTAAAACCAAACAATGCACTTAAATATATGAAAGAAAAGAAAGAGAAAAAAACAAAAGCCTTACCTTACAGAGTCTTTTCCTTCTGGTTGGGGCCGGGGGGATATGTGTGAGATACTACACGTGTAGTACCTTGGGTTCAGCCACTGCCCAAATATATACTAAGTCCTTACCGTCCTGGCACTCTCCTGGTCTCCACGTCACCTCCACTCTATCTCCCGCTGCTCCCGTTGGTCCTCACCTTCCAACCCACCAACCTCTGCATAAATTGCATCATTCACTGACATTTCCACCACCTACAAATGGACCCCACCACCAGGGATATATTTCCCTCCCCACCCCTATTCGCTTTCTGCAAAGACCGTTCCCTCCGTGACTATCTGGGTAGGTCCACACCCCCTAACAACCCACCCTCCCCTCCTGGCACCTTCCCACACCACCGCAAATTGCAAAATTGCAAAACCTGCGCCCACATCTCCCCCCCCACCTCCAAGGCCCAAAAGGAGCCTTCCACATCCATCAAAGTTTCACCTGCAATTCCACACGTCATTTATTGTATCCGCTGCTCCCGATGCAGTCTCCTCTGCGTTGGAGAGACTGGACGCCTTCTCGCAGAGCGCTTCAGAGAACAAGCCCACCGCCCCGTGGCTGAACATTTCAACTGCCCCTCTCTGCCGAGGACGTGCAGGTCCTGGGCCTCCTCCATCAGCACTCCCTTGCCATCTGATGCCTCTAGAAAGAATGCCTAACCTTCCACCTCGGGACCCGCCAACCCCAGGGCATCAATGCGGACTTCACCAGTTTCCTCATTTCCCCTCCCCCTCACCTTACCCCAGTTCCAACCTTCCAGCTCAACACCGCCCTCACTACTTGTCCCACCCGTTAACCTTCCTTCCCACCTATCTGCTCCACCCTCCTCTCTGACCTATCACCTTTACCCCCATCTCCATCCCCTATCGCACTCTCAGCTACCTTCCCCCCACTCCCTCCACTACCTCTCCCATTTATTCTCCCCTGAAGCTCCCAGCCTCATTCCTGATGAAGGGCTCCGGCCCGAAATGTTGATTTTCCTGCTCCTCCGATGCTACCTGACCTGCTGTGCTTTTCCAGCACCACACTGTCGACTCTGAACTCCAGCATCTGCAGACCTCACTGCCTCCAAGTTCTCTTCATACACCTGACTTGGAATACTATTATCATTTCTGCTGGGTGAAAATCCTGGAACTCCTTCCCTAATAGCATGGGGTGTCTGATACAAATAGGACTGCAAAGATCCAAGAAGAGGCTCACCACCATCTTCTCCAAGACAACTCAACAATAAACACTGGCAAAGCCAGTGACACCCATATCCCACAAACAAACAAAGGGAAAGCCAATATTTTCTAATTCTAACCGACAATGACCCTCAGAGTACGATACTCAGTTTTGCCATCCAACTTTTGATGTGGGACTTCGTCAAATGCTTTCTTGAAATTATTTGATTAATCCAGAAGTTATAAATCCATAATTGCTGTACAATGTTCTCTGAATTTCAACAGGTCTATCAATATAATTCTTGGGTGGGAGAATAGCTATAAAAATAAAGGATGGTGTATGTAATTTAAAAAGTTTATCTTGGTTTACAATTAAGCAATTAGGTTAAATATTAAATGGTACTGAATACAGAACTTCACTGATTGCATTTTCAATTTGTTATGCTTAAAAACAATCGAAGAAATATTAAAGTATTCCAAATACTGCAGCAAGCCACTCAGGTAAACTGCCCAATCTCCCGGATGTGCTGCTGTAGCCTGGGTTTAACAACAGGCAGGTCGTATTTAAAACCAAGTCCTTTCTACTTAAGTTAACACAAAATAGGTATTATCTGTACATGAAATGATGAGAATTGTGTGACCACACTGAACATGTGATAGAGAAATCAAGTCAACAACCAATCTCTCGACCCCCATTTGTATTCTTGACTATAAAACAACATCGATTCAGTATTAGCAATGAATGATTGGTAGAGGCAGAGTCACTGGTATTTAGGTAATCCAATATTATGTGGAACTCCTTCGCAGAATTAATTATACAGAAATTACAAACAGATCATCCTCTATTAGCCACTCCTATAAACGCTGAAACATCAACCAAATGCTGAGGTAATACAAACTTGTCAGTGACAAATATATACAAGCATATCCAAAATCCAGAAGGAAGATACTGCAACTCTGACCTTGGCGCCAATATTAATGAAGATTTATACTGGTAACTGGGTTACCTGCACCCATTCCCATCGCTGCACAGTAATGTTAGCAAGGCTTCAGTCATTTTCCTAAGCACTAATTATTTAGTACCTTGTGCATCAAAGAATTCATCATCAGAGCTGTCATCAGAGTCTCGAGCAATACTTTGCATTCGCCAGTCTGCTATATTGTGACGTGAAGGGCTGGCTGAGAAACAAAGAAACATTTGTCAGAGGACAGCATCAATATAAGGATTGCTGTACAGTCAGCAACTGCTGAAAAAAAAATTCTAAATAATGTAACGTTGTAAGCCAAGTCACTTGTAAAATTATATTACAAACATTTGCGGGTTTGATGGAAAAATGCGACTATTATTCTATACATTTAAATCCTAAGATAAGTATTATAGTTGTTCAGTTACATTAAGCATAAATGAAGAATAGTTAGATTGTTCAGTTTATGATAGTAACCCACGTTTAGTTCCTCATAAATTGTTAGTATGGTGAAAGATTTATGGCATTATGTACTAAAGCAAAGGTCACAGATGCTCCTGCACATAAACAAGCAATTTTATTTGGTACCTTGCTGTTATAATTAGTTCATTTGCTGTAACGGCTGTTGCATGTTTAGTTTAACAAGTTTGGATGTGTAATTTGAATACCCAGATGTATTGCAAGTATTTTAGAAAGCTGATCTTGCTGCTTGGGTGGCTCGAGATTATGTGCTGGTTCAGGTATCCATGAGTTTCCTGTCGAATCGAGATATTTGGATAATGTGTTGATTATCCAAATATCGCGTGCTAGATGAAAATATACAGTATTCTGTTGTTGTGGTAACGATCAGCTAGAAGAAAATGGTGCCGCCCTTGTAATCACACCCAGTGTAGCTGGAAAACAGTCAGATATCAAACAGGAGAACTGACTCACTCACAAGAAAAGTCCCCTAAGAAGCTATTCCCCTGTGTCCCAAATACATTGTCCATATAAGTTTAGGACTGATTCAGAAGTTCACAGAAACAAATAGGCCAATAGCTCTATACAGTTGGCAAAAAAAAAATCAAACTTGAACCACATTACCTTTTTTTATTGCTTACCTTTCTAAAATGAGCTCCAGGGTTAATGGCACTTTTCCTGTTTTTTCTACAGTATACAAGTTATAAAATAATTCAATCAAAAAAGATCTAAAAGATGACATCAAATCTTAAAGGAAAGAATGCTCAACTCTCATTCAGAAAGTCAAGAGTTCAGTTCCTGCAACTTTTAGGCTCTTGAATGTAAATTTCTTTCACCACTTGAATTCCAACAGTTTTCCATCAGATGACAAGGCAGCAGGGAGTGGCAATAAACAGTCTGTTGTGGCTCTCGTAATGGAAGAATTATAATACTTGGTGAGGACAAATATAGGTCCCTTGCAGTCAGAAACAGGGGAATTTATAATGGGGAACAAAGAGATGGCTGACCAACGAAATACCTTTGCTGATTTTGTGTTCACAAAGTAGGATACAAATCACATACCAGCAATGTTGCGGGACATAGGGTTTAGTGACAGGGAGGAACTGATGGAAATCCATTTTGTAGGAAAATGGTGTTGAGGAAATTGATAGGATCGAAGGCAACTAAATCCTCAGGCTCTGATAACTTACATCCCAGAGACCTTAAGGAATTGCCCTCTGAAATAACGATTGTAGTGACAGTGTAAGGACCCAGCTATTGTTAGTGATTTAAATGTTAATGATTTAAATGAGGCAAAAAAGTGTAATACCACAACAACCAAAGAGGATTGATGAGTGCAATGTGGTACATGTGATCTATTGGACTTCAGTAAGGTGAATTTTCCTGCTCCTCGGATGCTGCCTGAACTGCTGTGCTTTTCCAGCACCACTCTAATCCAGACTTCAGTAAGGTATTCGACAAGGTTCACAAGGTTAGATCTCATGGAATACAGGGAGAACTAGCCATATGGATACACAACTGGCTCAAAGGCAGAAGACAGAGGGTGGTGATGGAGGGTTGTTTTTCAGAATGGAGGCCTGTGACCAGTGGAGTGCCACAAGGATCAGTGTGGGTACTCTATTTTTTGTCATTTACATAAATGATTTGGATGCGAGCATAAGAGGTACAAAGTTAGTAAGTTTACAGATGACACCAAAATTGGAGGTGCAGTGGACAGCGAAGAAGGTTACCTCAGATTATAACAGGATCTTGATCAGATGGGCCAATGGGCTGAGGAGTGGCAGATGGAGTTTAAATCAGTTAAATGTGAGGTGCTGCAATTTCGGGAAAGCAAATCTTAGCAGGACTTATACACTTAATGGTAAAGTCCAAGTGAGTATTGCTGAACAAAGACACCCTGGAGTGCAGGTTCATAGCTCTTTGAAAGTAGAGTCGCAGGTAGATTGGATAGTGAAGAAGGCATTTGGTATGCATTCCTTTATAGGTCAGAGTACTGAGTGCAAGAGTTGGGAGATCATGTTGCAGCTCTACAGGACATTGGTTAGGCCACTGTTGGAATATTGCACGCAATTCTGGTCTCCAGAAGAACGTTGTGAAACTTGAAAGGGTTCAGAAAAGATTTACAAGGATGTTGCCAGGGTTGGAGGATTTGAGCTATAGGGAGAGGTTGACTAGGCTGTTTTCTCTGGAGCATTGGAGGTTGAGGGTGACCTTATAGAGCTTTATAAAACCATGAGGGGCACGATTAAGATGAATCGACAAAGTCTTTTTCCTGGGGTGGGGTAGTCCAGAACTAGAGGGAATAGGTTTAGGGTGAGAGGGGAAAAATATAAGAGAGACCTAAGGGGCAGCTTTTTCATGCAGAGGGTGGTACGTGTAGGGAGTGAGCTGCCAGAGGAAGTGTTGAGCCTAGTACAAGTGCAACATTTAAAAAGGCATCTTGGAAGGGTATATGGATAAGAAGGGTTTGAAGGGATATGGGCCGGGTGCTGGCAAGTGGGACTAGATTTGGTTGAGATATCTGGCCGGCATGGACGAGTTGGACCGAAGGGTCTATTTCTGTGCTGTACATCTCTATGACTCTATTTGCAGATTCACAAAGGTGAATGGGTGGGATAGTGAACTGTGAGGAGGATGCAGTGAAGCTTGAATGTGATTTGGGCTAGCTGACTGAATAGGCAAATGCATAGCAGATGTGGCTTAATATGTGGATAAATATGAGACTACCTACTTTGATAGCAAAAACAGGAGGCAAATTAATACGTGAATATAAATTGAGAAAGGAAAATTAACATGAGACTTGGGTGTCCCGAGACACCAATCACTGAAGACAAGCACGCAGGTGCGGCAGGCAAATAGTATAATGGTCTTCATAGTGACAGGATGCAAGTACAGGAGCAAAGATCTCTTGTTGTAATTGTTTAGGACATTGTGAAAACAAACCTGGAATACAGTGTGCAGTTTTGGTTTCTTTATTTGAGGAAGGATGTTCTTGTTCTAGGGAGTGCAGCAAAGGTTTATTAGACTCAGTCCTGGGATGGCAGCACTGACATGTGAGGAGAGATTGAATCGATTAGGATTATATTCACTAGACTTCAGAAGAATGATGGGCAATCTATAAAAACCTATAAAATTCTAACAGGACTCAACAGCATAGAAGCAAGAGGATTCCTGAAGGCAGAGAGAATCTAGAGCTAGGGGGTCACAGTCTAAGGAATTTGAATTTAATAAAAATCTGGCATTAGGGTTCCATAATGACCATGTTTCTAGAGTTGATTGTTGGAAAACCCATCTGATTTACTCATGTCCTAAAGAGATGGAAACTGCCACAGATCGGCATCTTGGCTCAGTGGGTTGCAGTACTGCCTCACAGCGCCAGGCACCCCGGTTCGATTCCCGTCTCGGGTGACACACTGTGTGGAGTTTGCACATTTGCCCCATGTCTGTGTGGGTTTCCTCCCAGTCCAAAGATGTGCAGGTTATGTGAATTGGCCCTGCTAAATTACCCATAGTGTTCAGGGATGTGTAGGTCACGTGCATTAGTGAGGGGTAAATGTAGGGGAATGGGTCTGGGTGGGTTACTCTTCAGAGGTTTGGTGTAGACTTGTTGGGCTGAATGGACTGTTTCCGCACTGTAGGGATTCTATAATTCTTACCTGGTCTGACCTATATGTGACTCCAGAGCCACAGCACCATTTCTTAACTGTTTTCTGGACAATTAGGGAAGGGAAATAAATGCTGGCCAAGCCAGCGATGTTCTCGTCCCGTGAATGAATAAAATAAAAAATGTGTAGAATTCAAATTTTGCCATTTGCCATGGCAAGATTCAAATCCAGGTTCCCAGAACATTACTTGTGTCTCTGATTTGACAGTTTAGCAATAATACCACAAGGCCATTGCCACCTCATCAAAGCTTATACTCAAACCAAGCTAAGGAAGAAGCTGAGAAACACACATAGAGACTAGGTATAAGGCTCAATATATCTATCCAGCAATCAATAAGCCTCACAAAATGCTGGACCAGGCCTGGACAGCAGAATACACTTCAGAGGCAGTCATAGGCAAACTCTACAGCATTCAGATTAGACTCCATGTCGAGTTATGGATCCAAATGAATTCTACTTTTCCAGCTTTTGAGATGGGATAGTTGATGGTGTAAAGATGTACAAGCTGGTTGAGACAATAATTACTCTGAATGAAGTGCAAGACTAACACCTCTGGACTGAATTTCAAATTGTGGGGTAAAAGGCAAATTTAGGACTGGACGTCAGAAAGTTTTCTTTGATTAATAATCAATAAATCTGAAGGTCTCCCAAGGAACATATGATAGTAAACTACTCATTTTGTAAACTGATGACCAACAGGGTACATTCAAAGGTTTAAGGTTGCTAATTTTTGGTGGGCACATTACTGGAGAGTCAACCAGGTAGAATTTGTCCACTGTTTGCAGATATTAGTGTATTTATCTTGTCTCAATATTTTAGCAGCTCTGGGAGTAATGGAACATAATTATAGCACGGTACACAAAATGCACAATTTTTCAACTAGATGCTGCACTTAAAAGGAAATATTTTGTGAAATCCTGTTGTGCAAACAATGAAGGTGTGTGCCAGAATCTGCCAAGGACAAAATCAATTGAGAATGTCACAGTGGCAATAAGTGAGTGAAGATAAGAACATAGTATCAATTATAGACTATTTAGCCTCTCAAGTCCATTCCAATTTTCATTTCAATCATGGGAACAGGAGTAGGCCATTCAGCCCTTTGAGCCTGTTTCACCATTCAATTAGATTACCCCGATTTGTGGTCTAACTTCATATACCTGCCCTTGGCCCAAATCCCTTACTACCTTTTTAAACAAAAAGTATTTACCTCAGATTTAAAATTAGCACCAGATCCAGCATTCACTGTTAGTGGAAGAGAGTTCCAACTACTTACTGCCTTTGTGTATAGGAATGCTTCCTAACATCTTGCTATTCTGTAGCTCAATGTGTAAATTGTCTACCAATCTAGTGTTTAGGCAATAAATGTTTCAATCTGTTGGTTACAGTAAACATCTTAAAATATCAAACCTTGTCATGTCATTCATTTCATTAGCAACTTTTTTTTAACAAGTTATTAGTCCCCAAGGAGATTGTAACACAACTTCAGTCTTGAAGTGATATACAGTATTTCAGAATGGTGAGTGGCTTGGAGAGGAACTTGCAGGCAGTGATGTTCCCATGTATCTGCTGCCCATGTGCTTCTAGATGATAGAGATCGCGGGTTTGGAATAAGCTGTTGAAAAAGCTGTGGCAAGATACAGAGTGTAGCAGCAGCACCAACAGAATTCAATTTAAAATGGAGCTTGCAACCCCTTCCCTGCTATTTGGTTAAACTGAATCCAGAGATACAAGCCACGATGGACAGTTCGATCCACATGCAGGCCTCACCTACATTTGTCCTTCACAAAAAACATGTTTTTTTTGGCTGCTTCTGGCCTGGACTTTGCTGCTGATTCCGTAATGTATGCTTTTACCATCTTTCAACTAATATCCTCTTTGCTGGTTTCACATCCTCCAAGCTATTCCCAATCCTGACTTGGAAATATATTGCTATTCCTTCAGCATTGCTGTGTCAAAATCCTGGAATTTTCTCCCCAAGGCCATTGTGGTCAGCACATGGACTGCAGCGGTTCAAGAAGGCAGCTCACCACTACCTTCTCAAGGCCAACTTGGGGTGGGCGTTACATGCTGGCCGAGCCAAAGATGCCTACATCTTATGAACAAATATATTTGAAAACACTCTGATTCATCGTCAAGCAGTAACAAGCAGTAACACAGCATCACAGAGGTGGCTTTGGTTGTCAGTGTGGGAAAATGGAAACCTGGGGACTGGAGAGGCACGTTTGCAAACAGTAACAATTTTAAGGGAAATGGTATATTTGACTGTTTTGCTGCAGTACAATAGTCTAATTCACCCAACACAATTTCCAGGAAATGATAATCGTTAACTTAAATTTTTGAAGGAGAGGGGAATAATTTGAATAAAAAACCAGAAGAATTGCAATGCTGTAAATCAGAAACAAAAACAGAAAAAAGCTCAGCAAGTCTGACAGGATCTGTGAAGAGAAATCAGAGTTGAAGTTTCAAGGTCTGGTGACCCTTCCTCAGACCTGAAACATTAACTCTGATTTCTCCTCGCAGATGCTACCAGACCTGCTGAGCTATTCCAACAATTTCTATTTCTGTTTCTGGAATAAGTTATAAATTCATTTGAGTAAAGACAGGAGGAACCTCAAGTGGTCCATAAACACTGGCATGACTGCATTGACCAAATGATCTGTTTCTGTACCATACATGGAGAAAGTGAGGACTGCAGATGCTGGAGATCAGAGTTAAGAGTGTAGTGCTGGAAAAGCACAGCAAGTCAGGCAGCATCTGAGGAGCAGGAGAGTCAACATTTTTTGCCCTCATTTCTGATGAAGGGCTTATGCCCAAAATGTCGAGTCTCCTGCTCCTCGGAAGCTGCCTGACCTGCTGTGCTTTTCCAGCACCAGACTCTCGACTGTGTGTCATATATGCTATGCAATCCTAACTTAGAATGTATCTATTTGGTGATAGGCACCAGGAGATAGGCAAAAGTATTTCAAACCACTCAGTGTGCATGTAGATGCAGCTCACAACAGAGAAAGATATAGTTCAAATAATCAGCTCTTTCAAAGTGAAGCTAATTCGTTCCACTTCCCAATTGCATCCACATAGCCATGCAAAATGTTCCTGACAAATACCTATCCAATTCTGTCAACTAAATCTGCTTTCTTCATCTTTTTAGGCAGCACATTCCAGATCACAACAGAATGCAGAAAAATAAATTCTTCTTATCTTCTACCTGCTGTAGGGGGGGATTGATAGATGAAGCAATAGATATGATTTGGGGCTGGATTAAATTTTTTTCCTTGAAAATTGCTTGTGTCAAGCATTGCAAATTCCCATTCACTATGAGGTGCCATGTTACTGATCAGGACAATAGTCAAAAAAAGGATCTGAGAATATTTTGATCAATTTCATCAGTTTGCCTGCATCTTTTAAATCTGCTTTACTTGCTCTGTGTTTATTTCATATTAGATATTTTCAGATATATTTAATTGTTAGTCATTGAAAATTTAACATCTGTTTCTTCTGCTGTCAAGTCATTTATAGCCTACATTTTGATTTGTGATTTGTCATGGTTTAAAACAACATGAGCCAATTGTGTGAAGTCTGATGTGAAAGTCAGTTGTAGAAAATTGCAATTCCAAATGTGATAGAGAAACCATTGCATTAGATACACAACATTATAAAGACAGGCATTATCGTCTGACTGGCAGTTAGCTCAAAGCAATCATGAATCATCAACAACAACCTGCAATTACGTAACTCCTTTAACAGTAAAACAGCCAGTTTTAAGGAGTGTCTCAAGGGTGCAGAGAGAACTGGAGAGCTGAAAAACAGCACCAGGATAGATTTTCAAATCCTGACGCATTCTGCAATAGCTTTTCAACATTCTGGCAAGAAACTAAGAGTGCACAAGTCAGATTAAATTTTAGATCAAGTGAATAGGGCGTAGGAGGTTGAGGGAGTTATCTTATAGAATCACAGAATCACTACAGTGTGGAAGCAGGCGATTTAGCCCATCAAATCCACACTGAACCTCCGAAGACCATCCCACCCAGACCAACCATCCCACCCAATCCTTGTAATCCTGCTTTTCCCATCAACCTGGATGCATCCCTGGACACTATTGGCAATTTAGTATGGCCAATCCACCTAACCTGCACATCTCTGGACTAGGGGAAGAAACCGGAGGAAATCCATGCACACACGGGGAGAAATGTGGAAATTTCACACAGACAGTCACCCAAGGCTGGAATCGAACCCAGGCCCCTGGAATTATGAGGTAGCAGTAGTAACCACTGAACTATTGTGCCCAGAGAGCTTTATAAAATAATGAAGGGCACAGATGAGGTGAATAGCAAACGTCTTCTCCCCAGGATAGGGGAATTCAAAACTAAAGAGCATAATTTTAAGGTGAGAGGAGAAAGATTTAAAAACTACCTGAGGAGCAACATTTTCAGAGGGCAGTTTGTATTTGGAATGAACTGTTAGAGGAAATGGTAGATGCAAGGACATTTACAACATTTTAAATATATTTAGTCGGGTATGTGATTAGGACAGGTGTCGAAAGATATGGGTCAATCACAGGCAATTCGGGGTATTTAGTTTCTGAAATCTGGTCAGCATGGACGAGTTGGACAGAAGGGTTTGATTTTGTGCTGGATGACTTTATCATTCTACTTGCTGGATACAATGAAGTCCAAGATCCATTCTGATTTAAACAATGAAAAATAAGAAAGAAAGTAAGAAACTTCAGTGAACAAAATTCGTTATATGCTTCAGTATCAATCCTGCAATGAGCCTCTTTAAATATTCAGTAGATGTGGTTTTTAATTATATTGCTGGAAAAGCGCAGCAGGTCAGGCAGCATCCAAGGAGAAGGAGAATCGACGTTTCGGGAATGAGGAGGGTGTGCCAAACAGGCTAAGATAAAAGGTAGGGAGGAGGGACTTGGGGGAAGGGCGTTGGGAATGCGATAGGTGGAAGGAGGTTAAGGTGAGGGTGATAGGCTGGAGAGGGGGTGGGGGCGGAGAGGTCGGGAAGAAGATTGCAGGTCAAGAAGGTGGTGCTGAGTCTGAGGGTTGGGACTGAGATAAGGTGGGGAGAGGGGAAATGAGAAAGCTGGAGAAATCTGCATTTATCCCTTGTGGTTGGAAGGTTCCTAGGCGGAAGATGAGGCGATCTTCCTCCAGGCGTCGTGTTGCCATGGTATGGCGATGGAGGCCAAGGACCTGCATGTCCTTGGCGGAATGGGAGGGAGAGTTAAAGTGTTCAGCCACAGAGCGGTTGGGTTGGTTGGTGCGGGTTTCCCAGAGGTGTTCTCTGAAATGTTCCGCAAGTAGGCGGCCTGTCTCCCAAATGTAGAGGAGGCCACATCGGGTGCAGCAAATGATGTCTGTGGAAGTGCAGGTGAATTTCTAATGGATATTGAAGGATCCCTTGGGGCCTTGGATGGAAGTGAGGGGGGAGGTGTGGGCGCAAGTTTTGCATTTCTTGTGGTTGCAGGGGAAGGTGCCGAGAGTGGAGGTTGGGTTGGTGAGGGGTGTGGACCTGACGAGGGAGTCGCGGAGGGAGTGGTCTTTCTAGAACGCTGATAGGGGAGGGGAGGGAAATATATCCTTGGTGGTGGGGTCCGTTTGGCGGAAATGACAAAGGATGATATGATGTATCTGGAGGTTGGTGGGGTGGTAGGTGAGGACCAATGGGGTTCTGTCCTGGTGGCAATTGAAGGGGCGGGGCTCAAGGACGGAGGAGCGGGAAGTGGAGGAGATGCGGTGGAGGGCATCATCGACCACATCGGAAGGGAAATTGCGGTCTTTGAAGAAGGAGGCCATCTGGGTTGTTCGGTATTGGAATTGGTCCTTCTGGGAGCAGATGCGGCGAAGGCAAAGGAATTGGGAATATGGGATGGCGTTTTTACAGGGGGCAGGGTGGGAAGAGTTGTAATCTAGGTAGCTGTGGGAGTCAGTCGGTTTACAATAAACGTCCGTGTTGAGTTTCATTTCTTTCATGTGTAAATCACAAAACCTTTTTTTAAAAGTTGCATTCTCAGGTTAGCTGTTAACAATGGTGATAGCTAGACAATATGTTGAAGGTGTTAGCCCCCTGTGTTCTCTGTCTATCACTGTATTCTAACAGATGAAAGGCTTAACAGACAATCAGTGTTTCAATGTATAATTTCAGTTACATCATACTGTAAATTTTTGCTATAAATTCTGTGTTACGATTGAGCCCCCCACAATCACCTGATGAAGGAGCATCGCTCCGAAAGCTAGTGTGCTTCCAATTAAACCTGTTGGACTATAACCTGGTGTTGTGTGATTTTTAATTTTGTGCACCCCAGTCCAACACCGGTATCTCCAAATCATGGTAAATATAGTATTACACATTGGTAAGTATACAGTGCATGGAAAGTTACAGTTTAATTTTCCCAATAAATGGCAAGTTTAATTTAATACGGATAATTTTCCCAATACATGGCAAGTTTATTTTAGTACGGATAATTTTCCCAATAAATGGCAAGTTTATTTTAGTACAGATAATTTTCCCAAGTTTGTTTTATTACGGACTCAAAGCAGAGCACAGCGAGATGGGGAGGGAGTGATTTGGTTTTCCTTCACTGTTACAGTTCTTGACTGAGCAGCCCTGTCCATTTCAGAAGGCATAAGGAGCCAGTTTGAATGACAAGGTTTATTCACGCAGCAAAAAGACGTCAGCACCACATTTCTAATAGTTTCTATAAATAAACTGCATTGCAAGTAACAGATGGCGTCAATATCACAAATCTACTTGGAGCCTTTCAGCAACGGTGTATCTCACGCTGACTGAAATCATTCCGGGATATTGGCAATCACAGCTCAATGCAGAGTGAAGGATCCATTTATCTTCAGAATATACTGAATTTGATTATACAGGTTGTGATATAGGTTGCTTATAGTGCATATTTCAATTATTAAAGATTAAAATTGAAGGAAAATATTTACATTTCTGTAAGGCCTGCTTTTCTGTGATTAGAAGCAGAATTGCTCATATCCTGATACCTCGTTTTATGCTAGCTCTGGTTAAGGCAGTTATGTAACAAACACAGGGAATGACAACAACAAACAAAACCTTTGAAAAAAAAATGCTGTCTAAAGAGAATACATCTACTGCAGATTGTTTTGTCCAAATTTAAGGTTTTTGAAATGCAAAATGAATGTAAATGGAGCATCAGAATACTGCGCCAAAAAGTGTTTGATAATTTGCTACATCAACTGCTACCACACCAAATAAAGTTAAAAATCACACATCAGGTTATACTCCAGCAGCCATCAACAGGACAACCATTACAGCAAATCCAAAGCCTCCAGAAAGAGTTCAGAAAAGCCTATGCTCGACTCTCCTGCTGCTCGAATGCTGCCTGACCGGCTGTGCTTTTCCAGCACCACACTTTTTGACTCTGATCTCCAGTATCTGCAGTCCTCACTTTCTCCCTTATTTCAAAGTATAACCTGGTGTTGTGTGATTTTTAACTTTGTCCACCCAGTCCAACACCAGCACCTCCACATCACGCACACCAAATAAAGCCACATAGTGTATGGAAGAGATAGGAAATTGGTTAGCTAACAGAAAGCAGGGAATAGACATAAATGGATAATTTGAGGTGGCAAGGTGTAACCAGTGGAGTGCCACAGGGATGACTGCTATGGCCTCAATTATTTATAATTAATACAAATGATTTTGATGTAAGGACTAAATGTACAGTTACTAAATTTGGTGATGACACAAAGATAGAAGAATAAGTCGTGAAGAGGACAATAGGGAGTTGCAAAGGTATACACATACTGTAGGTTAAGTGAGTAAGTAAAAATTTGGCAAATGTGGGAAAACGTGCAGTCTTCCACTTTGCCACAAAGGACAGAAAGATAGTATATTATCTAAATGTAGTATAGAATGACCCAAGTGTCCGAGCAGATGAATCTCACAACATTGTATGCAGGTGCAGAAAATGATTAGGAAGGCAAATGGAATAATATTGTTTATTGCAAGTGGAATGTGAAAAGTGGGGAAGTTTTGTTATAGCTGAAAATGTGTTGCTGGAAAAGCGCAGCAGGTCAGGCAGCATCCAGGGAACAGGAGAATCGACGTTTCGGGCATAAGCCCTTCTTCAGGAATCAGCCCAAAACGTCGATTCTCCTGTTCCCGGGATGCTGCCTGACCTGCTGCGCTTTTCCAGCAACACATTTTCAGCTCTGATCTCCAGCATCTGCAGTCCTCACTTTCTCCTCAAAGTTTTGTTATAGTTGTACAGGGCATTGATGAGATCACATCTGGAGTATTACAAACATACTTTGTCTCCCTCTGTGACATAATCATATTAGAGTCAGTTCAGAGAGGGATCACTCCACTGATTCCTGGAATGAAGAGTTTATCTAGTAAGGAAAGATTGAACAGATTGGACCTACATCCATTAGAGTTGTGAAAAACGAGAGGTGATTTTAGATTAGATTAGATTAGATTAGATTAGATTAGATTACTTACAGTGTGGAAACAGGCCCTTCGGCCCAACAAGTCCACACCGACCCGCCGAAGCGTAACCCACCCATACCCCTACATTTACCCCTTTTACCTAACACTACGGGCAATTTAGCATGGCCAATTCACCTGACGTGCACATCTTTGGAGTGTGGGAGGAAACCGGAGCACCCGGAGGAAACCCACGCAGACACGGGGAGAATGTGCAAACTCCACACAGTCAGTCGCCTGAGGCGGGAATCGAACCCGGGTCTCTGGCGCTGCGAGGCAGCAGTGCTAACCACTGTGCCACCGTGCCGCCCACTAATGTTCCTCTGAAGCACAGAAGCTCCTGAGGGAACCTGAGAGGTTGTTTTCCCTGATGAGAGAGTCTAGAACCTGGGGACAGAGTTTAAAAAAACAGGAGTCTTTAATTTAAGACAGGGAAGAGGAGATTCTTTTTTCGTGAAGAGGAACATTAGTCTCTGGAAACCTCTTGCCCTGAGAACAGTGGAGGCTGACTTTGAACATTTTTAAGACTGAGTTAGACAGATTCTTAACTAGCAAGAATATCAGGATAGGCAGGAAACAATCAAATCAGCCATGATCTCAGCAAACAGTGGAGTAGGCTTTATGGGCTGACTCCCACGCCTAACTTGCTTGGGCCCAGGTGTCTGGCACAGAGCCTGTCCCTGTTGCACAGTAGGGTAGCAGGGAAAGGAGGAGAGTGTTAGTCATTGGGGACTCAATAGTTAGAGGCTCAGATAGAAAGTTTGTTGGGAACGAACGAGACTCACGGTTGGTGTGTTGTCTCGCAGGTGCCAGTGTCTGTGATGTCTCGGATCATAACTTTGGGATCCTGAAGGGAGAGAGTGACCAGCCTCAAGTCATGGTCCATATAGGTACCAATGACATAGGTAGAAAGAGGGATAGGGATGTAAGGCAGGATTTCAGGGAGCTAGGGTGGACGCTGAGAGCTAGAACAAACAGAGTTGTTACCTCTGGCTTGTTTCCCGTGTCACATGATATGCCATGTGTTAGCGAGGCAAAGAATAGGGAGAGATATCAGCTGAACATGTGTCTGCAAGGATGGTGCAGGAAGGAGGGTTTCAGGTTCTTGGATAATTGGGGCTCCTTCTGGGGAAGGTGGGACCTCTACAAACAGGACGGTCCTCACTTGAACCAAAGGGGCACTAATATCCTGGGTGGGAAACTTTCTGGTGCTAATCAGGGGAATGGGAACTGGAATTGTAGTTGAAGTGCAAAGGGGAATGAGAGGAGGGAGGACAGGGACAGGATTTCAAGTTCACAGGAATGTGCTGGCAGACAACAAGCTAGTTTGAAGTGTGTCTATTTCAATGCCAGATATATCCAAAATAAGGTAGGTGAGCTTGCAGCATGAATAGGTACCCGGGACTTCAATGTTGTGGCCATTTCGGAGACATGGATAAAGCAGGGTGAGGAATGGATGTTGCAGGTTCCAGGGTATAGATATTTCATTCAGAACAAGCAAGGTGGTAAAAGAAAGGGAGGTGTGGCCTTGTTAGTCAAGGATAGTATAACAGTGGCTGAAAGAACTTTTGACGAGGACTCGTCTACTGAAGTAGTGTGGGCTGAGGTTAGAAACAGGTGAGGAGAGGTCACACTGCATGGAGTTTTTTATAGGCCTCCAGGGAAGTGGAAGAGAGGATTGGCAAAATTATTCTGGACAGGAGTGAAATGAACAGGGTAGTCATTATGGGGGACTTTAACTTCCCCAACATTGACTGGAAATGCTAGAACTCTAGTACGTTAAATGGATCAGTTTTTGTCCAATGTGTTTCCTGACACAGTATGTTGAAGGGCGGACAAGAGAGGAGGGCACACTGGATCTGGCGCTGGGTAATGAACCAGGCCAGGTGTTTGATTTAGTTGTAGGTGAGCACTTTGGAGAGAGTGACCATAATTCAGTTACGTTTAGCTTAGCGATGGAAAGGGATAGGTACATGCCACAGGTCAAGAGTTACCGATGGGGCAAGGGCAATTATAATGCGATTAGGCAAGAATTAGGATGCATAGAATGGGTAGCAAAATGCAGGGGATGCAGACAATGGAAATATGGAGGTGGTTTAAGGAACAGATATTGCATGTCTTTGATAGGTATGTCCTTGTCAGGCAGGGAGGAAGTGATAAGTTAAGGGAACCGTGGTTTACTACAGAAATTGCATCTCTTGTTAAGCGGAAGAAGGAGGCTTATGTGTTTATGAGGCAAGATGGTACAGATGAGGTGATGGAGAGTTACAGATCAGCTAGGAAGGATTTAAAGAGAGAGTTAAGAGCAAAGAAAGAACACGAGCAGTCTTTAGCAAATAGAATAAAGGAAAACTCTAAAGCTTTCCATAGGTACGTGAGGAATAAAAGGATGACTAAGATAGGAATAGGGCCAGTCAAAGACAGAAGTGGGAAGTTGAAGGTGGACCCTGTGGAGATCAGAGAGATGCTAAACAAACATTTCTCATCGGTTTTCATTCAGGAAAAGGAGAACATTGTAGAGGAGAAGAACGAGGTACGAGATATTAGACTAGAAAGGATCGAAGTTAGTTACGAACAGGTGTTATCAATTCTAGAAGGAGTGAAAGTAGACAAGTCCCCTGGGCCAGATGGGATTTATCAGAGGATTCTCTGGCAAGCTAGGGAGGAGATAGCAGAGCCTTTGGCTTTGATATTTGAGTCATCGTTGTCTACAGGTTTAGTACCAGAGGACTGGAGGATTGCAAATGTTGTGCCCTTGTTCAAGAAGGGCAGTAGAGATCACCCAGGTAATTATAGACCAGTGAGCCTTACTTCTGTTGTAGGAAAGGATTATAAGAGATGAGATTTATAATCATCTAGCAAGCAACAACTTGATTGCAGATAGTCAACATGGTTTCATCAAGGGCAGGTTGTGTCTCACAAACCTCATTGAGTTTTTTGAGAAGGTGACCAAGCATGTGGATGAGGGTAGGGCAGTTGACGTGGTGTACATTGACTTCAGTAAAGCCTTTGATAAGGTTCCACATGGTAGGCTGTTGAAGAAAATGCAGAGGCATGGAATTGAGGGTGATTTAGCTGTTTGGATTAGAAACTGGCTTTCTGAAAGAAGGCAGCGAGTGGTGGTTGATGGAAAATATTCAGCCAGGAATCCAGTTACTAGTGGTATTCCACAAGGATCTGTTTTTGGGACCACTGCTGTTTGTCATTTATATAAATGACTTAGACGCAGGCATAGATGGATGGATTAGTAAATTTGCAAACGACACTAAAGTTGGTGGAGTAGTGGACAGTTTAGATGAATGTTACAGGTTGCGGGGGACTTAGATAAATTGCAGAATTGGGCTGAGAGGTGGTAAATGGAGTTCAATGCAGCTAAATGTGAGGTGATGCACTTTGTGAAGAATAACAGGAAGGCAGAGTACTGGGTCAATGGAAAGATTCTAGGTAGTGTGGATCTGCAGAGGAATCCTGGAGTCCATGTACATAGATCCCTGAAAGTTGCCACCCAGGTTGATAGTGTTGTTAAGAAGGCATACAGTGTGTTAGGTTTCATTTGTAGAGGGTTTGAGTTCCGGAGTCGCAATATCATGCTGCAACTGTACAAAATGTTAGTGCAGCCACACTTGGAATATTGTACAGTTCTGGTCGCCATATTTCGGGAAGGATGTGGAAACATTGGAAAAGGTGCAGAGAAGATTTACCAGGATGTTGCCTGGTCTGGAGGGAAGGTCTTATGAGGAAAGGCTGAGAGACTTGGGTCTGTTCTCATTGCAAAGAAGGCGGCTAAGAGGGGATTTGATAGAGACAAAGAAGATGATCAGAGGATTAGATAGGGTAGACAGTGAAAGTCTTTTTCCTATGATGATGACGTCAGCGTGTACGAGGGGCATAACTACAAATTGAGGGGTGATAGATTTAAGACAGATGTCAGAGGCAGGTTCTTTACGGAATGCACTATCTGCCACTGTAGTTAACTCAGCCACATTAGGGAGATTTAAACAATCCTTGGATAAGCACGTGGATGATGATGCGATAGTGTAGAGGGACGAGTTGAGAATAGTTCACGGGTCGGCACAACATCGAGGGCCAAAGGGCATGTTCTGTGCTGTATTGTTCTATGTTCTATGTCCTAATTCTCTCTCTCTTTCTCACACCCATACACACACACATATAATTGCTGTAAGGTCTCACTTTTAAAGAGACCTCTGCAAGAAAAGCACTTCTTTCAAAATTCACATTGGTGACATGAATGAACGTGACATGACTGGTTCTGATTTGGATGCGACTAAGGAATGTAACTGTTCCAAACCAGATGTAGGTGGACTTTCCAGGGTGTGCACTGTCTTGGATACCCGCCTAAGAGTTCTCTTACTCAATTTAGGTCCAGTGGAACTCATTTGCAGTTATGCACACTGGCAGCAATTGCAATGTCTTGCCGGCCCGGATACTAAAACAAAGTTAACTGTTTGGTCGAGGCTTGGCTTTGGGGATTTGCTGTGGGCTGACCTAGAGTCTCTCTGTTGAGGACATATCCTGAATGAGGCTATGCAGTTATCTTCAAATGGTGTTCCCTAAGGTGAAAGTGAGGACTGCAGATGCTGGAGATTAGTGTGGTGCTGGAAAAGCATAGCAGGTCAGGCAGCATTCGAGGAGCAGGAAAATCAATGTTTCAGGCAAAAGCCCTTCATCAGGTGTTCCCTAAGCTCAGTTGGACTGGTGAGGGTGTCCACTTCAATTAGAATACCCTGTAGCACCTGAATGAATCCAGTTGGGCTTCAGCTAGTAGGTGCTTTTGCATGGTCACATCATTAATTCCATACATCAAATGGTTTCTCAGCATCTCATGAAGGGTTAAACCAAAGTCACATGTCTCTGCCAGTCATCTTAACCTTGTCAAAAATCCCGATATGGAATCCCTGGTTTTCAAATTGCCCGAGTAAAACCAATGGCCTCTCAGAATCAGAGGAGGTTTGGGGTTGTAATACTCCTTAACTACATCAGTCAACTCTTGAAAGGTTTTAGTATCTAGTGCCTCAGGGAAAGTTAGGCTCCAAATAACTGAAAAAGCTGTGGGTCCATAAGATGTCAGGAGAATTAGTTATTGCTTGTTATTTGCTCGGAAAAAAAAACATTCTTTCCTTGGTCTTCGGAGGGTTGGTGTAGACTCACTGGGTCGAGTGGCCTCTTCCTGCACTGTAGGGATTCTATAAATCTATATATGTGGATGACCATTCAGGAATGCTCCATGTTCAGTCATTCCAAACAAACACTACCTAAGGAGAAGTACATGGGAAGGAAAATGGAGCACCATTACCGATGGATCAAGAATAACAGCACTGAACTTCAGACAAACTAATAAAAGTAAAGACTCAGCATCATTAGTATTTGAGAATGTATACTGAATTAATTCAATTAAAAAACTCATAATTGGAAAATGAATGAATAATTGAAAAAGATATTTACAAAAATTCCAGCATTCTGAATTTTGTACTTCTCACTGATGCAAAGACGAAGACGTTTTAGATGCACCTGAAATAATTTGGACAATGCCTGTAATGCCCTCTCCTCAAGGCCAAACTTTGGCTCTTTCTGTTACACACTGGGTATGACACAATAATCCAATGTCACATGCCTCAGCAAATTCAGCTTTTCTGTCCCTAGAACAAAGAATATTACAACACAGTACAGGCCCTTCGGCTCTTGATATTGCGCTGACCTGTGAAACCAATCTGAAGCCCATCTAACCTACACTATTCCATTTTCATCCATACATCTATCCAACAACCATTTAAATGCCCTTTCAAACTTCCAAACTGCCCCATCCAGCTGGCCCTACAACAAGGTGTTCAGCTCCACAGAAGTAGGCATAAGCTGAAAGACACTAACTGGTAAGCGCCTCTGATGAAGTGATGTAATGTATCAGAAAATCAGGTCAAAAAGATCAATGGAAACCCACTTTATGGAATATTTGTTTAGCAAATGAATGTATTTGCACAATAAAAGGTGTGAAGTGAAAAGAAAATACATGTCATTGTTGGGAATCTAATTTAATGATTGAAGTTTGGCTTCTGGAGCTGAATCAATATAAATTAGTTTGTAATCAGTGAACTCATCCCCAAATAAAAATGAGATATATCACTTGGGACTGGATGATAGAGCCACTTGAGGGTTTAAACTAGCTGGATTATGTCCTCTTTGCCTGTTCAGTATTCCATTCATATTTCAAGCTTGAAATTATACAATTAAATAAATATTAAAACTCATTTTGACAGGTAGATAAAAGTCTATCCAAATAAAACTCTACAGAAAAATTGAGGTAAGGGGGGGCAGAGCGGCATGAACAAAAAAGGTCAAAGTCTCATTCTCTGCAGCTATCCAATAATCTCTGATGGAGCCTTATATGAGGATTTTTTATAGAAGTAGGAGAGGTTTGGCTGTGATACCCCACGTGATTAAACATTGTGCAACTCGCACACGAAGAATGCCACTTCACTGAGGTGCTCAAGGAGCTGTCATGTCACTATTCCAGTGAATAATCAATACTTTTAAGATGGAAGGAGATGGGACAGCATTGGAGAAAGGTTATAAAATAAAAACAAGGTGACTAAGAAAAAAAGTCAGGCTTGTAGGAAACCATTCATATCTGAAAAATGTGTTGCTGGAAAAGCGCAGCAGGTCAGGCAGCATCCAAGGAGCAGGAGAATCGACTTCAGGAAGTCCTGAAGAAGGGCTTATGACCGAAACGTCGATTCTCCTGCTCCTTGGATGCTGCCTGAGCTGCTGCGCTTTTCCAGCAACACATTTTTCAGCTCTGATCTCCAGCATCTGCAGTCCTCACTTTCTCCTAACCATTCATGTCTGCCTGGAATAGTCAATGAAGTCCTTGTGATGAGAAGTGTAGTCACTATTGTAACATAGGGAACAAGATAATCTACTTGTGCACAGCAAGCTCCCATACAAGACAATGTGTTAAACAATGCTGGATTGAGAGATAAAAATTCACCTTAACTATTTTGCATATAAGATGGAAAGTCATAAAGCAGGGAAAAAGTGAATTTTTAATGGAAAGGAAGACTTGAGAAATTTGTAAGCATGAGCTCCCAGATCTTACCTCCTCTTTTTGATGAACGTGATGATTTGGATGATGTCGACCACTGTTTGGTTAGTGATTTTTCTGTTAACGAGCCACTGTACTCCTTCACGGTGACATTTTCAGGTGCTGGTTTGATTATGGAATTGTTGATGTCTAGATCTCTTTCATTGGAGGATTGAATTGGACCAGTTTGCTCGGCTTCACTGTCGTTTAAGTTGAACTGAGTCATGAATTCGGCCATCTTCAGAGCCAGCATGAGTTGTGTTTCACGCTCTAGTCGCCGGATATCCTCCATGGTCAGGCCATACCATTCATCCTGCCAACACCATGCTTGGCGGTGAGCCCTCAGCATGACCTTTCTTAAACCTGCAATACACCAATAATTTTAAGCAAATCAGATACTTGCATCTAAATGAGTTTGAAGGAATTGAAGCTATAACACAAAGGAAAGATTTGATTAAACAATACAAGGTGGTACAAACAAACATACGTTAATTTCCTGGTGGTCATTGTCCATTAAGCAAGGGCTTACAGCCAAGGCACTTAACGACATTCATTTCATGTACAGGGGAGAAGCAAGGTCCTTTGGTATTCAGGTGCTTGCAAGATCAGAGATAATTGGTCCTCTGCGACAAAGTTGGCTCCTGAAATGTCATGATTTCAACGATGGTTGGGTCTGGTGTAGATGGCTGCGCAGGCATTATTGACCATGAGCTCGGTCAGGACTGATAGACTTGCGTTAAGCTATACATTTCTTTTCTTTTATTCTTAAAACTATTCAATATAGCACTGGATCATAGAGACAGTGAAAAACCTTTTCACATATTTTACTGTTTTTCTAACTGTGACAAGAAAATCATAAATCATTAACACATGCACATGCAACAGATGGTGAAGACGACCAATGACATATTGGCCTTCATAAGCATGTAGTTCAAATACAAGATCAGGAATGTCTTGTTGCAATTATATAGGGTATTGGGGAGACTATGCCTGAAGTACTGCATTCAGTTTTGGTCTCCTTATCTTAGGAAGGATGTTCTGGCTCTGGGGGCAGTGCAGCAAAGGTTTACCAGAGTGATTCCTGGGATGGCAGTACTGACATGTGAAGACAGACAGGGTTCATCAGGACTATATTCACTGGAGCTTAGGAAATGAGGTAGGGGAGAGCTCATAGAAACCTTTAAATCCTAACAGGACAAGACCAAGTAAATGCAGGAAGGATACTTCTGATGACTGGGGAGTCAAGAACCAGGATTACAGTCTAAAGGATACAGGGTTGACCATTTAGGACAGAATTGAGGAAACTTTTCTTCACTGAGAGTGGTGAGTTGTTGAATTTTGTCACAGGAAGTGGTTAAAGCCAAAAAACTTTTAAGAGGGAGTTAGATATGGGCTCTTGGAACTAAAGGGACCAAACGGTGTGGAGAGAAAGTGGGAACAAGAGACTGAGTTAGATGATCAGCCATGATCATACTGACTGATGAAGCAGGCTCAAAGGGGCCGTATGGCCTACTCTTGCACCCATTTCCAATAATCCACTATGCCACCACCTTCCCAACAGGATACCAAGGTATGGAAAACAGGCACATCATTAGGCAGAAATTTACTCCACATGATTTCCACAGAATCTCTAAGTAATGGATGGCTAGTTTAGGTCAGATATACAGCAGATTGCCTCCAGTGGCCTTCATTGGTGAAGGTGTTACATTACAGCTTGTTAAATTCCAGAATGCTGAGAAGTCCCAGCTATTGTCTCAGAGTCACAGGATCAGACAGCACAGAAACAGACCCTTCAGTCCAACAGGCTATGCCAACCATAATCCCAAACTAAATTTGTTCTATCTGCTTGTGCCTGGTCCATATTCTTCTAAACAATTCCTTTTCACATACTTTTAAATGTCTTTAAAACATTGTAACTGTAGCCGTATGCACCACTTATAAAGTCATAGAGATGTACAGCATGGAAACAGACCCTTCGGTCCAACCCGTCCATGCCGGCCAGATATCCCAACCCAATCTAGTCCCACCTGCCAGCACCCGGCCCATATCCCTCCAAACCCTTCCTATTCATGTACCCATCCAAATGCCTCTTAAATGATGCAATTGTACCAGCCTCCACCACTTCCTCTGGCAGCTCATTCCATACACGTACCACTCTCTGTGTGAAAACGTTGCCCCTTAGGTCTCTTTTATATCTTTCCCCTCTCACCCTAAACCTATGCCCTCTAGTTCTGGACTCCCCGACCCCAGGGAAAAGACTTTGTCTACTTACCCTATCCATGCCCCACATAATTTTGTAAACCTCTATAAGGAGCAGGCAGGTGGGACTAGTTTAGTTTGAGATTATGTTCAGCATAGACTGGTTGAACCAAAGGATCTGCTTCTGTGCTAAATGACTCTATCACTATGTTTCACCGTGAGGAATTCATTGAATATAGAACATTACAGAACAGTACAGGCCCTTCGGCCCTTGATGTTGCACCAACCTGTGAAACCAATGTGAAGCCTATCTAACTATTCCAATATCATCCATATGCTTATCCTATGACCATTTAAATGCCCTTAATGATGGTGAGTCCACTATTGTTGCAAAGCCTGATGTGCAAACTCTGTTAGATAAAAGAGAAAGACAAACTCATGTTGAGTTTTTGTGGAAAATGGAAAGTTGCACATCAGGCAAACAGAAACCCTACGTAGCTAGATTTTTCTGTAACTTGGTTTATACAATAATCTTCCACAAGTGACAGACAGGAGGCTAACCAAACAAAAACTGCTCTCTCCATTTCTGTATTGTTATGCAATAGATAGTAACAATTCTAATTACCAACAAAAAACCTCAGCAAATTATATGGTCAGAAGAGTTGACCATATATTCTTTTGTTCACAAGCCCATTACCTTATTGATAACTAAGAATAGAAATTTATTGTCATATGTACTTTTACATGAAAAATATAGTGAAAACTTTTATAAATCGCCTCACCACAATACCTACATCAATGACAAATACAGTACTACAATTACAGACAACCTATCACTATTCACACATCATTCATCCACACCATACCTTGATTTCAAAATACTCAACAACACGACACGGCTTCTGGGGACCAAGAATTTGCAAAAAAGGTGAAACTTGTCTCATGTATGCTTGGCCTTCAGAGCACATTTGCCTTTGCTTTATTTAAATTAATTCATTATTAATAGAAATTGCTTGTTTATATGTGAGGTCAATTTAACTAACCATTCTATCAGTTCTTTTAGCTTATAGATTGTAAGGTTGTGACAAATCATAGGTGGTCTTAGGATAAATTACACAGGCATGAGTTGTCTCCAATTACCTTTGTACCTCCATGTGAATATCATGACCTGACTGCAGGCACCTTATAAAACCTTGTGATAAATAATGATAAGGTGATGTGACAATCCATTTATTGATCTACGTGTGCATGAACATTCTGAGAACGTGAAAACATGAAGGTGTCCTTATCTTTTCCGTTAATGGTACACAAGTTGGATTGGCTCCAATCTGTTCCTAGTAATTCTGTGCCTGAACATAAAACTAATTTCATTTGCTAAATACCATATTATTTAAAAGTGTCCAATGACAGATAGTATTAGAAATGGGGCAAATGCCACTCTACCACAGTGGAAACAGCTTTTCTGAAATTGGGGCTTAGGTATATTATTGAAGGAGGGTTGTCTTAACTCAAATTACATTACGTCTTCTAGAATGAAACTGACACTGGATTCCTGAAATGTAAAGTGTTCTGCTCTCCCGCCTTCAATTCACACAAAATAAATATGGAGGTGCACGTTGTGATCTGATTGAAATCACTGACCCATTGTATTCCTTCACTGTCTCCTTCTGTTTTTTTAGATTACATTACAGTGTGGAAACAGGCCCTTTGGCCCAACAAGTCCACACCGACCCGCCGAAGCGAAACCCACCCATACCCCTATATTTACCCCTTACCTAACACTACGGGCAATTTAGCATGGCCAATTCACCTGACCCTGCACATCTTTTGGACTGTGGGAGGAAACCGGAGCACCCGGAGGAAACCCACGCAGACACGGGGAGAACGTGCAAACTCCACACAGTCAGTCGCCTGAGGCGGGAATTGAACCCGGGTCTCAGGCGCTGTGAGGCAGCAGTGCTAACCACTGTGCCACCGTGCCGCCCACAGGATTGTGGTTAATTTATAGCCAAAGATTGCTTCAAAAATTATAAAAGCACAACATTGCAAGGGCGGAAATCTGAATCAAACACAGAGGATGCTGGAAAACTTCAGCAAGGCTGTGGAGAAAAGATAGAGTTGCTTTGAGTCTGCTGTGACTCCTCTTCAGAACGTCAGGAATCCTTAAAACCCTGCCGAAGAAAGATCTATCAGCAACTTTCAAAAGAGACTTCCACCACCCATTATGTGAAGAAATGTTTTTGGCTTTGTTCCTGTTGGCCTTGCTGTAATTCTTTGTCTGCTTATTATGGACTTCCCACACTCCAGGAATGTTTCTCTCTACTTAGCCTAACAAGTGTTTTCATTGTTTTAAACACATCAATTCAAGAAGGCAGTACTTAATGGTAATGTCACTGCAGTAGTAATACAGAACCCCAAGTTCATGTTCTTAGAGTCTGAAATCCCACCATGGCAGATGATGAAATTTGAATTCAATGAAAATAGTTTGGAATAAAATGCCAATCTAATGGAGATCATGTAACCACCATCAATAGCTGTTTAAACCTTATGATTCACTCATATACCTGAGGGAAGATGATCTGTCATCTTTACCTGGTTTGGCCGAAATGTGATTCATGACAACTCTCAACTGCCTCTGGACAATTAGGAGTGGGCAATAAATGCTGGCCAAGTGAGGTGAAGTCCACACCCCATGAATGAATATTTTAAAAACTAGATCATCCTTCAAGTTTCTGCATGTTCCTCAACTGTTCAATAAGATTGGGGATGTGTCCACATTCCACAGAATTCCACTCCCACAGTAGCTCATGTGAAGGATGACAGGAAGAGTTTGAACATCACAACCAAGCTACATTGGGAAGAAGAAGCTGTTTTCCCTGGAGCGTCAGAGGCTGAGGGGTGACCTTATAGAGGTTTACGAAATTATGAGGGGCATGGATAGGATAAATAGATAAAGTCTTTTCCCTGGTGTAGGGGAATCCAGAACTAGAACGCATAAGTTTAGGGTGAGAGAGGAAAGATATAAAAGAGACCTAAGGGGCAACTTTTTCACGCAGAGGGTGGTACGTGTGTGGAATGAGCTGCCAGAGGAAGTGGTGGAGGCTGGTACGATTGCAACATTTAAAAGGCATCTGGATGGGTATATGAATAGGAAGGGTTTGGAGGGATATGGGCCGGGTGCTGGCAGGTGGGACTAGATTAGGTTGGGATCTCTGATCGGCATGGACAAGTTGGACTGAAAGGTCTGTTTCCTTGCTGTACATCTCTAGCACTCTCTAAGAACACAAGAGATTTCGCTAGAGATTTGCTGGTGAATGATTGATCCAATTGCTGGGAATTCATTGGGGGATGCCACAAACTTGAACTTCAAATCTTATTAATAGCTGAAGTTAAATAGATCTTTGGCTTCTCTTCACTGCAAAGAATCCGAATCTCCAGCTCAAGCTGGTGTGTTAGAGCTCCAATCAGTAGAACATATTCCCAAATTCAAAACTTGAATATTTCACACTGCATACAAGTCACATACAATTACTCAAAATAATCTGCTTTTGCCAGTTTAGATTTACATAGCAAACTAACAATTGCATGAAAATATCTGAACAGGACAAATGAGAAAAAGGTGGCTTACAAACCTATTTCAAAATAACTAGCTTCTAACTAACTAGGTTTTAAGGATTCCTAATGTTCTGAAGAGGTGTCACAGCAGACTCAAAGCAGCTGTATCTTTTCTCCACAGCCCTGCTGAGTTTCTCCAGCATCCTGTGTTTGATTCAGATTTCCACCTGCACAATGTTGTGCCTTTATAATGTTTGAAGCAACCTCTGGCTATAAATTAACCACAATCCTGTGAAAGAACAGAAGGAGACAGTGAAGGAATACAATGGGCCAGTGATTTCAATCAGATCATAACTGTGCACTTCCATATTTATTTTGTGTGAATTGAAGGTCCAACTTGCCCTTGCCAATCAAGTTTCCCAAACTAAACTAGCTGTGTTCATTTCTAAGACTGGAATGCAGAAGCTATTTATATGCAACATACAGTTTTGCCATTAAATTATATACTGTATTCCCATGGGTAGCATGTTAAGGCAATATGTCATCCAAAACGTTAAAATGCGAAGTTTAACCTTGAAGCCTCTCTTTCAATGGTCTACATTGATATGATAAATTTTTCATAAGTGATTTTTACTGATATCTACCAAATTGGTAACCAGTACAAATAATTCTCATTTTATCATCTTTCATTGCAAGACTTGAAAACACGAGACACTAATTTTATTTAATGAATTTCATGATAGCATTTAATGGAAAGACACATAAAATACCTTTTCTTGGTAAGTGCATAAGTTGCAAATGACGCATACTTACCCACATCATGGATGAATCTTTCAATTTTGGACTGCATTCCCCAGTATCGAAACTCTACTTTACAGAGTTTGTACGCACACATAATTGGCATTTTTCCAGGCTTATTCTTGCACTCATGTATCCAGTTATCAGATAGAGGCCCTCTTCCTGTCTTGAAAGACTTGTACAATTTAGGATCTTCTTCTGTTTTGTATTCATGAGGAGGAATGGGATCTTTGACAATATCAATCAGATCTAGAACACACAGATACAGGTACCATTTTTATTTAAAATGCAGCATAAAAGAACTAATATTTAAACCTAAAACCTGAAAAGGAAAATTAGTCCCAATTAATACAATGCTGATTATCATTTATAACATATGTGTAATTAACGGAATACACTTGCATAAGTTTGCCCTTGTCCTTACTCCATCTGCAATGTGCAGAAATCAGTTTTGGTCCTCAGTAAAAACTGTTCTGAGCTGAGTACTTCGCATTCTGTCACATCCATCCCTACTTCCCTAATGTCCTTCTCTGGAGAACGTCTTTAGCTTCAACTTAAAACTCCACTCTCAGATTCAGGTTAGCGTCAGAAAAACTACATCACTGAAGACAATTGTGGCATAAAACCACTTTAGACAATATACACCTGTCCCAATTTGTTTGTCGACTGGAAAGATTGGCCAACACAGAGTCAGGCAGCATGGAAACCTTTGGTCCAACTTATCCTTGCCAATTAAGTTTCCCTAACTAAACTAGTCCCATGTGCCTGCGTTTGGGCCCAAATCTCTCTAAACTCTTCCTATTCATGTACTTGTCCAAATGTCTTCTAAGATTTTGTAACTGTACCTGCATCTACCACTTCGTCTGGAAGTTCATTCCATATATGAACCATCCTGTATGTGAAGAAGTTACCCCTCAGTTCCCTTTTAAGTCTTTCTCCTCTCACCTTAAACACCTCTGGTTTTGAACTCCCCCACCCTAGGGAAAAGAACTTTGCCATTCACCTTAATTATACCACTCGTGATTTTATACACCTCATATGCTCCAGGGGAAAATGTCCCAGCCTATCCTTAAAACTCAAACCCTCCATTCCCAATAGCATCCTGGGAAATCTTTTCTGTACCCCTTCAATTTAATATCTTTCCCATAGCAGGGTGACGAAAATAGTACATAGTACTCCAAAACGGGTTTCACCAAAGTTCTGTACAATTGCAACATGACATCTCAACTCCCAGAGTCAATGTTTTGAGCAATAAAAGTAAGCATGCCAAATGCCTTCTTAACCACTCAGTCTACCTGTGACACAACCTTCAAATAACTATGTACCTGACTCCCAAGGTCTTTTTGTTCCAAAACACTTCCTAGGGTCCTATCGGCTTTTGCCCGAAACGTCGATTTTGCCTGTCCTCGGATGCTGCCTGAATTGCTGTGCTCTTCCAGCACCACTGATCCAGAATCCTATCATTAATTGTATAAATCCTGACTGCATTTGTCTTACCAAAATGCAACACCTTGCATTTAACTAAATTAAACACCATCTGCCACTGCTCAGCCCATTGGCCCAAATGAAGAAGATCTCTTTGTAATCTTAAGTAACCTTCTTCACTGTCCATTATAGCACCAATTTTGGTGTCATCTGCAAACGTACTAACCATACTTCCTAAATTCTCTTCCAAAATGTTTATGTTAATGACAAACAGCAGTGGACCCAGCACCAATCTATATGGAACATTGCTGATCACAGGCTTCCAGTCCAAAAAACAACCCTCCACCATCATCCTGTGTCTCCTACCATCAAATCAATTGTTGTATCCAGTCGACAAATTCTCCCTGAATCCTATGTGATCTAAATTTACTAACCAGTGGGTTTTGAGGAGATTAATAGCTCAAGTTTGCTTGGTGAGTGGGAAGGTTTGTTTTCAGATGTTTCGTCACCATACTAGGTAACATCAACAGTGAGCCACCGGATGAAGCACTGGTGGTGAGGCCTGCTTTCTGTTTGTGTGTTTAGGTTTTCTTGGGTTAGTGAAGTCATTTCCTGTGGTGATGCCATTTCCTGGTGGTGGAATGGGATCCAAGTCAATGTGTTTGTTGATAGAGTTCTGGTTAGAATGCCATGCCTCTAGGAATGTTCGTGCGCGTCTCTGCTTGGTTTGTCCTAGGATGGATGTGTTATCTCAGTTGAAGTGGTGTCCTTCCTCATCTGTATGGAAGGATACTAGTCAGAGTGGGTCACGTCTTTTTGTGGCTAGTTGACGTTCATGTATCTTAGTGGCTGGTGTTTTGCCTGTTTGTCCAATGTACTGTTTGTTACAGTCCTTGCAAGGTATTTTGTAATTGACATTAGTCTGAAAACAAACCTTCCAGCCCAGTGAGCAAACCTACATCCAGAACCTCAACCTAAGCCACAAATCTTCTCAAAACTTGCTAACACCTATGGACGCAATCTGCTAAAACTGGCCTGAAAATGGGAAACAAATGTCATCCGACAGAGCCACATCCGCGAACAGCTGTACTTCTTGCACAAATGCCTAAGGAAACAGGTACTACCTAAATGTCTTAAATACATACCTCCCCTTAACACCCCACTAGCCAAAAGAATAGCAGAGCAAAACGACCGCAGAATACTTAAAAGAATTATTAATGATGGCCACAATAGACTCCATAAATACAACCAAAAAATTTCATGCCAAAAAAGATCTTTACTCACGAATGCAACAGACCACGAATGGATAGACACAGTACAACAAGCCATAGACATTAGACAGCGACAAACACAGAAAATTAAAAAAATAGACCTGCAGAAAAAACTAGACAAACTTAAACAACACAGACAATACAGAAGCAAGGATAAAAAACTTATGTGACAGACTTTAACCAACAATGAAAAAGCTGCCTTAGTAAGAGGATTAAATTTAAGTTCCAGGATATGGATAAGAAAGATCTCTTAGCAGCATTAAAAACAACACTGAAAGACAACCAACTCACAGAGGAAACTCAGCAAACCATCAGGCAGGCAGTCACACCAACATTAAGCAGGAAAAAGGAAGGAACCACATTCAACACACAAGAAAGGAAAGCAATAGAAAGACTAAAAAAAAGATAAAAGCATTGTTATCCTTCATGCAGTCAAAGGATGCTTGACAGTCATTTTAAATCAGAGATTGCATCGAGAAAGTGAACGCATTACTTGCAGATACCAACAAGTGGTGATAGACCTGACCTCACAACTAGAGAACCGAATCACAGCCCTACTCAAAAAACTTCAGATATCTGGAAAAATGAATAAGACCGGCTTCCAAAAAATGAAACCGGACGGATCCAACACACCATACTTCTATGGATTACCCAAAATTCACAAACCAGGAGACCCCCCCCTCCTCACCCCCAAACCCACAGTCTTGCTACCTGGAACAACAACTTACAGACTGGCCAAGGAGCTACACCAAAGACTAAAACACTTTGTAGAAGACTCACGCCACTCCATCCACTCCACCCAAGAATTCCTGAAGACCAAAGACAACAAGATAGAAGATGATGAAGTAATGGTCTCCTTTGACATAACAGCCCTGTTCACATCCAACAACATCAACCTGGCCAAGGAAACACTGACCACACTATTAGAAGAACCAAAGATACATATACTAAATACCATCAACTTCATCAGCAAGGACAATATCATTAAGTAATGGACCTATGTCTTACCACCCACTTCACCTCCAACAACAAAACCTACAGACAAACCAACAGAACACCCATGGGATCTCTGATATCAGGGTTCTGTAATGCACAGACTCGAACAAACAGCTCTGCCAACCATCCAACCCAAACTTTGGGTCAACTATGTGGATGACACCTTTCTCAACACTAAGCGAAACAAATTAGAGGAAACCTTCAAGACCATCAATAATCGGGCAGCACAATGGCTCAGTGGTTAGCACTGCTGCCTCACAATACCAGGGACTCAGGTTCGATTCCTGTCTCAGGCGACTGTGTGGAGTTTGCACATTCTTCCCGTATCTGTGTGGGTTTCCTCCGGGTGCTCTGGTTTCCTCCCATAGTCCAAAGATGTGCAGGTGAGGTGAATTGGCCATGCTAAATTGCCCATAGTGTTAGGTGCATTGGTCACCGGTAATTATAGGGCAGGGGAATGGGTCTGGGTGGGTAACTGTTGGGAGGGTTGATGTGGACTTGTTGGGCCAAATGGCCTATTTCTCTACTGTGTGGGATCTAATCTAATAGGAGAAAGTGAGGTCTGCAGATGCTGGAGATCAAAGTTGAAACTTTATTGCTGGAACAGCACAGCAGGTCAGGCAGCATCCAGGGAACAGGAGATTCGACGTTTCGGGCACAGGCCCTTCTTCAGGAATGAAGATCTAATCTAATACCCTTACTGGCATAAAATTCACTAAAAGAGGAGGAAAACAACAAAAACTACCATTCCTAGATGTCACAGTTGAGCGAACAGCCAATGGGGAACTTCAAACTAACGTCTACATGAAACAACACATACGGACCAAATATTGAACTACAGAGACAATCATCCCAACATCCACAAACGAAGCTGCATCAGAACATTATTTCAACGAGCCACCACACACTGCAGCACAGAGGAACTACAAAGAGCAGAGGAAAATCACCCATACCGTGTATTCAAAAAGAACGGGTACCCAATGAACACAGTCTGCCGATTTCTCAGCAACAAACCCAAACAAGCAGACGAAATGCGTCCGAAAACCCTAGCCATTCTCGCCTACATCTCAAAAATGACTGGCAGACTACTCAGACCCGTCGGTATCATAGTAGCCCACAAACCCACCAACACACTAAAGACCCTGTACAGACAACAAACAAAACTAATGTCATTTACAAAATACCTTGCAAAGACTGTAACAAGCACTACATTGGGCAAACAGGCAGAAAGCTAGCCACCAGGATACATGAACATCAACTAGTGACAAAACAATATAACCCACTCTGACTAGTATCCTCACATACAGAAGAGGAACGACTCCACTTCAACTGGGATAACACATCAATCCTAGGACAAGCCAAACAGAGACACGCACAAAAATTCGTAGAAGCATGGCATTGCAACCAGCACTCTATCAACAAACACATTGACTTGGATCCCATTTACCATCCCCTGAGAAAAAGAACAGGAAATGATGTCACCACAGGAAATGACATCACTAACCCAAGGAAACCTAAACACATAAATAAAAGGCAGGCCACACCAAAACTGCTTCCTCCGGAGGCTCACTGATGACGTTACGTAGAAATGTCTGAAGACAAACCTTTACTAACCTGTCTAAATGTGGAACCTTGTCAAAGGTTTTACTAAAGTCCATGTAGACAATGTATACTGCACTGCTCTCATTTAGCATCTTGGTCACATCCTTAAAAATCTCAACCAAATTTGAGAGATGTGCTTTCCCGTGCACAAAACCATGCTATCAGTTCTTGCATATAACTCCTATCTCTCAGAAACCCCCTCAAACAACTTATCCACCAATGACGTCAGACTCACTGGTCTATAGTACCCAGGCTTCTCCTTGCAACCTTTATTAAATAAAGGCACAACATTAGCCACCCTCCAATCATCCAGCACCTCACCCTATATAGTTTAATAACTCTGGTGTACAGTAGCTATCTTTGTATTATGATACATTTTAAATTTCATACACTTTTTGAAGCGAACCAAAACTTCAGTCCAAGTATCTGTATGATTTAAACAAACATAAATAGAAATGTTCCAGAGCAATGCTGGAGATTGTAGACCTTACTGGATTTATCTCGTAAATGTCACATACCCCACAGGATCAAAAACCATAAAGTGGTGCCATTAGTGACACACACAATTAATTTTTGATAAGGCTGTTGGTTTATAATATTCACAAATGGTTAAATGAAACAAGCTGTTGGAGGGATTCCTGAGGGACAGGATGTACATGTATTTGGAAAGGCAAGGACTGATTCAGGATAGTCAACATGGCTTTGTGCGTGAGAAATCACATCTCACAAACTTGATTGAGTTTTGTGAAGAAGTAACAAAGAAGATTGATGAGGGCAGAGCAGTCGATGTGATCTATCTGAACTTCAATAAGGCGTTCGACAAGGTTCCCCATGGGAGACTGATTAGCAAGGTTAGATCTCATGGAATACAGGGAGAACTAGCCAGTTGGATACAGAACTGGCTCAAAGGTAGAAGACAGAGGGTGGTGGTGGAGGGTTGTTTTTCAGACTGGAGGCCTGTGACCAGTGGAGTGCCATAAGGATTGGTGCTGGGTCCACTACTTTTCTTCATTTATATAAATGATTTGATTTAACATAAGAGGTATGGTTAGTAAGTTTGCAGATGACACCAAAATTGAAAGTGCAGTGGACAGCGAAGAACGTTACCTCAGGTTACAACGGGATCTTGACTAGATGGGACAATGTGCTGAGGAGTGGCAGATGGAGTTCAATTCAGATAAATGTGAGGTGCTGCATTTTGGGAAAGCAAATCTTAGAGGGATTCATACACTTAATGGTAAAGTCCAAGGGAGTGTTGCTGATGAAAGAGACCTTGAAATGCAGGTTCATAGCTCCTTGAAAGTGAAGTTGCAGGTAGATAGGATAGTGAAGGCGGCATTTGGTATGCTTTCTTTTATTGGTCAGAGGACAGGAGTTGGGAGTTCATGTTGCAGCTGTACAGGACATTGGTTAGGCCACTTTTGGAATATTGCATGCAATTCTGGGCTCCTTCCTATTGGAAGGATGTTGCGAAACGTAAAAGGCTTCAGAAAAGATTTACATGGATGTTGTCAGGGCTGGAGGATTTGAGCTATAGGGAGAAGTTGAATAGGCTGGGGCTGTTTTCCACTACCACACTACCACTGTGCCACAAGAGTCCTTTAATTTTGCTGCTGCATTCAAAAAGACACAATATGCATGTAACATATGCACAAATGAACAATTATGTGTACGAAACCTTGCCTTGGCTATGTATCAACACAAAGAGCTGACAATGTGGATACAGGAGGATATGTTTAATCCTGTTTCTTTTAGAGTTGTTCAGCTTTAATTTCACTAAGTTACTGCCATCTAAGAGGCAAGCTGACCAGTATTGCCCCCAGGACACACCTGGACGAGGCAAAGCCATCTGACTGAGCTTGGCAGGCCCCATTCTTATCCTGACCTCCACAGATAATGGCCACAGCTAAATGGGCGGCATGGTGACTCAGTAGTTAGCACTGCTACCTCATAGCCTCATACCTCATTATACAGGATAGCCAGAAGGGACCTAAAGAAAGGGATTAGGAGAGCTAAGAGAGGGCATGAAAAATCATTGGCGGATAGGATCAAGGATAACCCCAAGGCATTTTATGCGTATGTGAGAAACCTGAGAATGACGAGAACGAGGGTAGGTCCGATCAAGGACAGTAGTGGGAGACTGTGTATTGAGTCGGAAGAGATAGGAGAGGTCTTGAACAAGTACTTCTCTCCAGTATTTACGAACGAGGGACCGTATTGTAGAAGAGGAGAGTGTGAAATGGACTGGTAAGCTAGAAGAGATACCTGTTAGGAAGGAAGATGTGTTGGACATTTTGAACAACTTGAGGATAGACAAGTCCCCCGGGCCTGACGGGATATATCCTAGGATTATGTGGGAAGCAAGAGAGGAAATTGCAGTACCGTTGGCAATGATCTTCTCGTCTTCACTGGCAACGGGGGTGGTACCAGGGGACTGGAGAGTAGCGAATGTTGTGCCCCTGTTCAAAAAAGGGAATAGGGATAACCCCGGGAATTACAGGCCTGTTAGTCTTACTTCTGTGGTAGGCAAAGTAATGGAAAGGGTACTGAGGGATAGGATTTATGAGTATCTGGAAAGACACTGCTTGATTAGGGACAGCCAGCACGGATTTGTGAAGGGTAGGTCTTGCCTTACAAGTCTTATTGAATTCTTCGAGGAGGTGACCAAGCATGTGGATGAGGGTAGAGCAGTGGATGTAGTGTACATGGATTTTAGTAAGGCATTTGATAAGGTTCCCCATGGTAGGCTTATGCGGAAAGTCAGGAGGCATGGGATAGAGGGAAATTTGCCCAATTGGATAGAAAACTGGCTAACCGGTCGAAGGCAGAGAGTGGTGGTAGATGGTAAATATTCAGCCTGGAGCCCAGTTACAAGTGGAGTTCCGCAGGGATCAGTTCTGGGTCCTCTGCTGTTTGTAATTTTTATTAATGACTTAGATGAGGGAGTCGAAGGGTGGGTCAGTAAATTTGCAGATGATACGAAGATAGGTGGAGTTGTGGACAGTGAGGAGGGCTGTTGTCGGCTGCAGAGGGACTTAGATATGATGCAGAGCTGGGCTGAGGAGTGGCAGATGGAGTTCAACCCTGCCAAGTGTGAGGTTGTCCATTTTGGAAGAACAAATAAGAATGCGGAATACAGGGTTAATGGTAGGGTTCTAAGTCAGGTGGAGGAACAGAGGGATCTTGGGGTCTATGTACATAGATCTTTGAAGGTTGCCACTCAGGTGGATAGAGTTTGTAAGAAGGCCTATGGAGTATTATCGTTCATTAGCAGAGGGATTGAATTCAAGAGTCGTGAAGTGATGTTGCAGCTGTACAGGACTTTGGTTAGGCCACAGTTGGAGTACTATGTGCAGTTCTGGTCGCCTCACTTTAGGAAAGATGTGGAAGCTTTGGAGAGAAGATTTACCAGGATGTTGCCTGGAATGGAGAGGAAGTCGTACGAGGATAGGTTGAGAGTTCTCGGCCTTTTCTCGTTGGAACGGCGAAGGATGAGGGGTGACTTGATAGAGGTTTATAAGATGATCAGAGGAATAGATAGAGTAGAGAGTCAGAAACTTTTTCCCCGGGTACAACAGAGTGTTACAAGGGGACATAAATTTAAGGTGAAGGGTGGAAGGTATAGGGGAGATGTCAGGGGTGCGTTCTTTACCCAGAGAGTGGTGGGGGCATGGAATGCGCTGCCCGTGGGAGTGGTAGAGTCGGAATCATTGGCGACCTTTAAGCGGCATTTGGATAGGTACATGGATGGGTACTTAATCTAGGTTAGAAGTTCGGCACAACATCGTGGGCCGAAGGGCCTGTTCTGTGCTGTATTGTTTTATGTTCTATGTTCTATAGCGCCAGAGACTCGGGTTCGATTCCCACCTTGGGCGACTGTATAGAGTTTGCACATTCTCCACGTGCCTGCGTGGGTTTCCTCCAGATGCTCTGGCTTCCTCCCACACTCCAAAGATGTGCAGGTCAGGTGAACTGGTCATGCTAAATTGCCGATAGTATTAGGTGCATTAGTCGGGGGAAATGCAGGGAAATGAGTCTGGGTGGGTTACTCTTCATAAGGTTGGTGTGGACTTGTTGGCCTGAAGGACCTGTTTCCACACTGTACGGAATCTAATCTAAATGTGGCAGAATGGGGAACAGAACCACAGATCCACACAGAGGCATTGTCAAGCTCTATCCAGATGAGTTGGTCATCACTTTCCACACTTCACCCTGACAGAATCCAGCAGATCCCCCACCGACCGTGAGTTACATTGGAACCCCAGCAGCATTGGTTACTATCACAGAGAGAGAAGGGGGCTGGAGGAAGGAAATGTCAGTGAGACCAGCTGTAACCAACACATCAATGGCTATGGAGAGGATGGCTAAGAGCAGCAGCCCTTCCAAGTGTCAGTGAGAGTAAACCCTCGAAGTGATAGCAACCAGTGAGAAGGAGCACCACGGACCCTCATAACAGTGCTATCAGGCTGTGGCCATGAACAAGAGTTGGCCACAGCAGGTGACCTGGAGCCTGATGAGTAACGGCCCACTCTGGAAGGTCCATTACAGTAAGTGCTGTAAGTAGAATGATGCATTTTTCTTTCATATTTTAAAACGTATTTTATATTAACAGCTACTTTATTTACTAATACTGCACTTTCATATTTAAAGGGCTGTATTCAACTTCGAGGGTACAGGTGTAACATTTAATGCTTTTCACTGATAAAGACAGAACTTTAATAGACAATACTACCAAAACAATGTGTTTTTTTTCTGGTGGAAAAATGCAGGAAAATTGGTAACCATTTCCTGCACCTCAGAATACGAGAATGTACTATATTTTGTTTAATCATCCCTTAACAAAGTACTTTGTTACAGTACAAATTTACTAATAATGCCAAGTAATTTTAAATGCCTTTCAAATAACTGCTCCACACCACAGCTTGAGTACAAATATTTTGGTTGACGCTTGAATACAGTAATTGAGGGAGTGCTGAATTGTTGGAGGTGCTGTCCTTCAGATGTGAAACTAATGCCTCCTATGTCCTGGCTCAGAGAGATGTAAGGAATGCATTACACTATTTTGAAGAAGAGCAAGGGAATGATCCTGGACAATATCTGTCTATTAATCAACATCACAGGAAACAGGTCATCTGATCAGTTCCACGTTGCTGTTTATGGGAGTTTGTTGTTGTGAAAATTAGCTGCATCATTTTCTACATTAGAACAATGACTGCATTTCAGAAAGTGCTTTATTGTTTGCAAAGCTCTATGAGACATCCAGTTTTCATAAGAAGTGCTATATAAATGCATTTCTTTCTTTTACTTTATTTTCATAACACGTTACTTATGTTTTTCCAAAAGGGATGCAAAGTGAATTGTTAATGTATTAACATCTTTCTTCAAGAAAACATTGAAGAAAATTCTTTCCTCAACAGCATGTGGCCTCCTTCAGGTTTGGCAATCTGGGCTATAAATGTGTTGATATCTACAACGACTCAGTGAATGACAAGATGCATATCTACTGTCGAGAATCACATGTTGGTAATGTTCCCGTTCTTATTCAAATTGCAGTGTGCCACCCAGCTTTGTACTTAACCCAGCAGCCTGGCCTAAGACAAGCAAACTTCAACCAGAACATCTGAAAGAAGGTTCATGCCTGTAACTATCAAATCAGGATCTAACTACCCAGCACCATGCCTCTTATGATGATGATCTTCAATAAGTGCAGTGCAATAAATTATGTAATGAAAACAATATAATGGCTCTATACGTTTGGCTTGACATCTTGCTTTAATTATATTCTCTTCTATAACCAAATGTTTAATGAAGGAACTATATTTTAAAAAAAGATAGAAAACAAATACTGTACCAATCATCCTCAGTCTTTTTTCAGCAGTTGAGAGGTTAAATACATTGGCCTGATCTCCTGAATCAGGTTTATAATACGTTTCAATATCAATGGAAAACTTCTCCACAAAGGGACAGGTATATCTGCAACAAAGAAGTGCAACAATTCACAATCATTTCTGCAAAAAACAAGCTTCATCTTTACATTCCTGTAAGAGCAAGGTTTGCATTGAAGAAGCTAGAGGGCACAATTCACAATAGCATGCCCCAAGATTAACCACTTTAAACAAAACCTCATTCATTTAATTACAGCATGTTGATTAGATTATAGTTTGAAATTTTGAATACTCCATTACAGAAAGGATCTTAAAGACCGGGAGCACCCAGAAAAAAGATTACTAAAGTGACGCTCAAGATGTGAAATTATACAAAGATAGAAATCAGGATCAGGAGTGGGCTCTTCAAGCCTGCTCCATCATTCAATAAAATGGTGACTGATTTGAGCAGCCCACATTCCTGCCAACCTCCAAAAACCCTCCAAGCCCTTACTTACCCAGAATCTATTCACCACTGTCCGAAAAAGGGTCAAAGACTCTGCTTCCAATGCCTTTTGAGGAAGAGAGTTATATTTATAAGGATAGATTTGAGAGACTGCAATGATGTGTACTGGAACAAAGATTAAAAATAGATATGTAAAGAGATTTTCAAAGGTAGAGATAGGATAAAGAATGACTGTTGATTCTGTTTTTTGTGTCAATGACAAATTTAAAGTTATCAGAGAGAGTTAGAAGGAATTTCTGTACACAGCAGTTTGCTGGGATTGGAATATTTTGCTACAGGAGTGGTGAGGCAGTGATCACTGGAACTTCTGGGAAATCACAGGAGATAAAGAGCATTTGAGATAGGGCAGGGCAGAGGGCTAAGTTTTTGAACTGGTCTAGCAAAGAGTTAGCATAGTTACAATTGGTAAAATGGGCTTCTGTGCAGTGTTTTGTGTTTCCAAATCCAGGGTGTCTGGTGGACCAGTGCTCTCAACTAGAACATTAAGGCTTCCACTCTTTTGTAAAACTGCTCTCTAATAAAAAGATTCAAATCTTTTGCTAACAATATGCTTAGCTTACAAGTTATAAATCAACCTACTCCATTATTAAATTGCAATCTTGGATGACGAACAGAGAAAACATACAGCAAATTTCAATATTTCCAGAGAGACAGATATGACAGATTAATATTGTAGTAACTGAAACTAAATGTACGTGGATAAATGTCTTTCTTGGATAAGGTTATGACTGCAGGCACAAAATTTGTTCTGGTGATGAGGATAGAAGGTAATAGAAAATCTAGTTTGTTGCAGTGTACTGTCAGATTCATTATAAATAAGGAGTAAATTATGGTTGCAGTATAAGGAAAAACGTTACCAAGAATAATTATTAAATATCGACAATGACATTATGTTACCCTCCATGTTCCTTACATTTCACATCACGGTATTACAATCCATCACAATAACATCATACAGTTCACCATACCTGGATAATTAACCAACTCACAGTAATAAAGCCAAGCAGTGTGGGTTGTTACATCATCCCAAAAACTTGTACACTTTTTCATGCAGAAGTACAACCAGCAGTGCAGGTTATTTCCTGCCATGAAATCCAGTAAAAAACTTTAAGATATATTGTGGTGCCATCACAAAAATCGCTTGTTTCAACCTAAGAAAGACTGAACATTTCACATTGATCCACTGCCATAAGTTTTAATGATGAGGGGCTCCAGTTATTTGGAAAGATTGGTGATGAATAATTGTCTTTAGAAATGAGAAGATTGAAAGGAGATATATTAAAAGGGTGAAAAGCCAAGGAGGATATAGAGTGGCTGGAGAGAAACAATTGCCTTTGGTAGAAGGATCATGAACCAGAGAATACCAACATGAGGGGAATGGATCATGGATCAGAGAAGTTGAAACTTTATTGCTGGAACAGCACAGCAGGTCAGGCAGCATCCAGGGAACAGGAGATTCGACGTTTCGGGCACAGGCCCTTCTTCAGGAATGAGCAGAGAGTGTTCAGCAGAAGATAAAAGGTAGGGAGGAGGGACTTGGAGGAGGGGCGTTGGAAATGTGATAGGTGGAAAGAGGTCAAGGTGAGGGTGATAGGTCGGAGTAGGATGGAGGCGGAGAGGTCAAGAAGAAGACTGCAGGTCAGGAAGGCGGTGCCGGGCTGGAGGGATTCGGCTGAGACAAGGTGGGGGGAGGGGGGGATGAAGAAACTGGTGAAGTCCAAGTTCATCCCCTGTGGTTGGAGGGTTCCCAGTCGGAAGATAAGACGCTCCTCCTCCGACCGTCGGGTTGTTGTGGTTTGGCGATGGATGAGTCCAATGACCTGCATATCCTCGGTGGAGTGGGAGGGGGAGTTGAAATGCTGTGCTACAGGGTGGTTGGGTTGGTTCGTCTGTGTGGCCCAGAGGTGCTCTCTGAATCGCTCCGCAAGTAGGCGGCCTGTCTCCCCAATATAGAGGAGGCCACACCGGCTGCAGCGGATGCAGTAGATGATGTGGGTGGAGGTGCAGGTGAATCTGTGGCGGATATGGAAGTTTCCTTTGGGGCCTTGGAGAGAAGTGAGGGGGGAGGTGTGGGCGCAAGTGTTGCACCTCCTGCGGTTGCAAGGGAAGGTGCCGGGAGTGGAGGTTGGGTCGGTGGGGGGTGTGGATCTGACAAGGGAGTCGCGGAGGGAGTGGTCTCTACGGAAAGCTGATAGGGGAGGGGAGGGAAATATATCCTTGGTGCTGGGGTCTGTTTGGAGGTGGCGGAAGTGACGGCGGATGATGCGCTGTACATGGAGATTGGTGGGGTGGTAGGTGAGGACCAGTGGGGTTCTGTCCTGGTGGCGGTTGGAGGGGCGGGGCTCAAGGGCGGAGGAGCGGGAAGTGGAGGAGATGCGGTGGAGGGCACCGTCGACCACGTCGGGGGGGAAATTGCGGTCCTTGAAGAAGGAGGCCATCTGTGTTGTACGTATTTTGAACTGGTCCTCCTGGGAGCAGATGCGGCGGAGACGAAGGAATTGGGAGAATGGGATGGCGTTTTTACAGGGGGCAGGATGGGAGGAGGTGTAGTCCAGGTAGCTGTGGGAGTCGGTTGGTTTGTAGTAGATGTCCGTGTTGATTCGGTCGCCTGAGATAGAAACAGAAAGGTCTAGGAAGGGGAGGGAGGATGGATCAGAGAACACCAACACAAGGGGAATAGATCATGAACCAGAGAATACCAAGACTAAGTGCCAGTCCTGTGATTAAGCAATGTCATCAAGAGTCAGCAACCATCTGTAAAAGCAAGGGGGTCCAGAAGTGGCTAACTAGGAGCAGACCTTCTGGATAAAACTTTCCCAGAATTGCTTTTGTTAAGTGCAAGTTCAGGATTCCCACTTAGTCCTAATGTAGGAGATTGTCATATAAGGAAATGTTGAGCAAGTCATGCTTATGCTCATCGGAGGTGCAAAGGATGAGCAGTGATCTTACTGAAAGGGGGCTTGACAAAGTGGATGCTCAACAGATGTTTCCCCTCGTGACAACTAGGTGACAATAAGAGGTCTCCCATTCAAAACTTTAAATCAAGAGAATTTTTTTTTTCAGAGGACTGTTGTTTTTGGAATTCTGTTCCACTGAAAGTAATAGAGAGTGGATCATTAATATATTCAAGACTGAGGTTACTCAGATTTTTGATCAGTAAAGGAATCAAGGGTTAAGGGGCATAGGCAGAAAATTGGTCGTACGGCTCCAAGCAGATTAGCAATGAGCGATTGAAAGAAGGACCGACAGTTGGGAGTTAATTCTTACTCTATGACAGGGGAAGAAGCTAGTTGTTGGTGAGTATCTGGTAAATGGCCTATTCTATTCCAAAGGTTTAAAACTGTACAGGAATTCATGATACGGTTAATAAAATATACAAAGAATTAAGTAAGTGAACAGACTGTTCAAGCAGACAGCTAAGCAGCACATTAAAAGCAAAGTTGCCACAGTCCTACCAGACCACAGGGCTGCATTCTCATTACAGAGAGGTGACTGAGGTGGTTTAATCTGGGAGCCACCATGTCTGAGGTGAGGGCAGAAGTTAAGAAGGAATGTCCTCCATGGTAACCTGAGCTGCTGCAGAGATTGAACACACAGTTAGTAACACACTGCATCGCAAACCAGCTCAGCTAACCAACTCCCAAAGACAAGAAAGATAATGTGTCACAGCTGTAGTATGTGGGTACTCCAGAAGGTCCATGTGAGCCAGGGCGAAGATCTGTATAATATGCATTTATAGCTCCAGCAACCTTGGCTCAGAGTTTATGAGCTAGAAAATGAAATATAGACCCTGCAACACATCAGGGAGGGGTATGTTCCCTGAATATTTTGTCAGGAAACTGTCACATCTCTTAGGAGACAGTCTTCGGATTTGATCAATAAGGGAATCAAAGGAGCATGTGAGTGAATCATTTAACATGACCTAAAGGGCAGGGTTGCAGGAACATCAGCCTTTGCAATTATTGAACAATTTGAAGGTTCTTCTTTGGCATTCAGACAAGCATGAGGGCTGTGAGGTGGATGACTTAATTGACTACTACAAAGTGGTTCAGGAAGGCATTTGAGTAGGGGGAGCAAAAAGGAATGTAGTGGTAGCAGGGAAGACACACTAGTCTGTGTGGGAGTCCAGAGAACTATGTCACCAAGCTGGTATCAGTGTTCAGGACATCTGCTCAAGCTTGAACAGGAACCTGGAGTGGTGGAGGAGGGAGGGCAAGAGCCAGTTATCGTGGTTCATAAACAGGACAAGGTAAGAGGTTCTGCATGAACAGTATGAGGAGTTAGGTTTCAAATGGGACAGCAGAATCTCAAGGGTAATATTCTCTGTATTATGAGCTGAGTTACATGTCAATTGGCTGAGGACACATAAGAATAGTGAAACAGACATGTCACTCAAAGATTAGTGATGAAAAAATATGGGCTCCAGTTCTTGGGCACGGACAACCTTACTGTGGAATGTGGATACTATACCACTAGAATGGTTTGCACTAGTGTCCCAGCAAACCGCACTCTAGGGAAGTAGAGAGGGCTTTAAACAATGGGATGAGGGATTAAGCTTGAGGTAGAAATAACAATTCAAAGTGTAGATTCAAAGCAAGATAGCAAAATAATAATACAGGAAATGAAAGTCAGAGAGTGTCAGGAAGGGTCAGAGAGAATAAACCTATGAATATACCAATAGTCATTTTTAGATGTTACAAAAGTAATCTGCCTGGTCTGGACAGACCCTGAGTTTCAAGACAGATAGCTATAGTGCAATTGCACTGGGCAGAGTCAAAAGGTTTTTTCATGAAATGATATCTGTTTTTTACGTAGTGGTTTAAATCTTCTTGCTGTAGGTTTCTGCTCTCAGGACCAGAAAGCAACAAAAATAGAAGGCCAGGCAGAAAGAGATTTCTGCTATTTCTTATGAATTTCAGTGCTGACACTGAAAGCCAAACAATTACTCTGTTTCAATAGCATTATCAACAGGCTGGCACAGCTGAAGCCTTTGGATTGTTGCTTTACTGAATACAGCCTATAGATACTGCTGAATTCAGACAGACAAGGAGCTCTTCTAAGTGTGCGAGGAGTATTGGCCCACAAGCTGCCAAAAGGCCACCTGTGTCATATTGATGATTACAGTCCTATAGTCAATCTCTCGTCAGGGAATGATTCACTCTGTGGGTTGGTTTATTCAAGTAAAGTTATCCATATAAGAAGTTATGAAGCAGGAATAGCAAACCAACTGATTTGTGTGTGTGTGTACACGTGTAAGTTATCGACAGGTAGCAAACTGTCAAACAGAGTATATATATCATATGGAATGAACTTTCTTACAGGTCAGATTAACCCATAAAACTTCAAGGCAGTTAAACTGACAGCTGCTAACTACAGTAAACCGAAGGTTAAAAAAAACATAATTATTCCAGTTCGTCTCCGTAAATTGACCAAAAATGCCTCTTAAATATCTACAGTATTTGGTGAGGTAGTCCTGCAACCTCCTGCACTGCCTTCCCACTTCTGTGAAAATGGCTCGAGGTTGGGACAAAACAGGGAATTTAGCACAAAGACGGATGGTACTACTTTCAGTGCACACCTGCCTCCAACCCTGGTCTTGACAGAATCTGAAGATACAGCCCCAAGTTTATTGCCTCTTCTGCACTCACTAAAGTTCAACTTGAAACACCATAAATCCTAGAAAAACCATATTGTTTGAATAACCCTTTCACATATTCTGATCTTAAAGAAGTCCAAGATAAAATATAGGTTGTATTTATTTAGCAACATTAGTATTCTAGCAAAGCGATTGCATCCATGAACATGTACCTTGTTCTGGTATAGGGGTAAGCATTCCAGGACTCCTCTTCAACACGCAATGCAGCTTTCGGTAAAATAGACCTAAACCAACTGGGGATGTGCATACCAATATGGTAGACTTTACGGGTATACTGCCCTGAACCACCTGGACCATCATTATATGGTCTGTTCTCAAGGATTTCCACACCACTCCCTTCTCCAGAAGTCTCTTCTCTGCTCTTTTTCTGTAAGACAAGAAAAACATTTGCATTCGAATTCAATTGCTGTTTGAATAGCAATGAAAAATCAAAAACAGAGGAACCTCTTTAATCCAATTATTGTCACATGATTTTATTTCATTAAATATTCTTTTAACAAAACCTTAAGTACCAAAGGATTAGAGTATCAAGTTGCACTGCTGTCCTTAGAATTAGACATTAAATCAGGGCACCAACTGCATTCTCAGGTCGATGTAAAGAATCCTTCGGCATTGTTTGCAAAAGGCAATTCTCCCTCATAGCCTGATAAATATTTATCCCTCAGCTGGCAGTTAAAACAGATTACTTACTAACTCATCACGCTGTTGCTTTGCAACATACAGTATGTAAATTAGTTGCCATCCATATCTGATTAGAAGAATAATTACACCTCAAAACGTATTGGCTGCAAAACACTTTTGAGGTACCGTATGATCAAGAAAAATATTTCAGAAGTGGAATTGTTTTCTTGTCTTTCTAAACCAATCTAGAAAGCTACATCTGCAAATCCTGCAAAGCCGGTACATGACCCCACCTGAACTAGTGCAAAAGCAAAATATTTAAGATGCTCAAATATATTTTGTGAGTTTTACATCAGAATCAAAGTTCAATATCTTAGTGGAAAGTACATTATATGATCTTCAAGACACCGAGTCTAAGAACATATTCAAATATATATTTTCAAACACCACAACACAGTCAAACATCCTTAACCATCAATGTTGAAAGTAGTGAAAAATGACTACCACATTTACTTGCACAGTAACAGTATAGAAATGTAAGTTCTTTATTTTGTTATAGTAGGGAGACCAGCGGCTTTTAAACCATAGTTAACACATCACATTTCATTTCCAAATGGCCTTTTGATAGCATCAAAGCTTTGAACAAACCCAGAGTTTTATCAGTGCTTTAACAATAACAAGTTTAGATATGAAGCATTCATTGATGCACAAATAGCGGCAAATAGTTTCTGCAACATTCTGCAACAGGATCTCAAGTTTCTAATGAACACAAATGTCAATAATTCACAAGAATATTTAAAATGAACTAAGTGTTTGAAATCCCTGTGGGAGAGTTCTTACTTTCTATGTCTCCAGTATGAACAAATAAGCTGTCTTTGAAGAAATACCATTGTACATTTTGGCTTGTCATACTGATGTGACCTTTGATATAATCTTTTGTAAGGTTTTAGAGTAGTATCCACTTTGCACACTGAACGGAACATGGCATTGAGAAGTATGCAAATGGGATTGAGTGGATTTTCATTACTATAACATATTTGTTGCAACGTTTGTGAAGGTTTGTAGCTCAGGTTGAGGTTTAGGGTGTAGGTTTGCTCGCTGAGCTATAGGTTTGATATCCAGACGTTTCATTGCCTGGCAAGGTAACATCATCAGTGGCGACCTCCAGGTGAAGCGAAGCTGTTGTCTCCTGATTTCTATTTATGTCTTTCTCTGGGATGGGGTTCCTGGGGTTTGTGGTGATGTCATTTCCTGTTCATTTTCTGAGGGGTTGGTAGATGTTATCTAGATCTGTTTGTTTATGGCGTTGTGGTTGGAGTGCCAGGCCTCTAGGAATTCTGTGGCATGTCTTTGCTTAGCTTGTCCCAGGATAGATGTGTTGTCCCAGTCAAAATGGTGGTTTTTTTTCATCCGTGTGTAGGGCTACGAGGGAGAGAGGGCCATGTCTTTTTGTGGCTAGCTGGTGTTCGTGTATCCTGGTGGCTAGAGATATATTTCCCTCCCCACCCCTTTCCACTTTTCACAAAGACTGTTCCCTCCGTGACTACCTGCTCAGGTCCACACCCCCCCCAACAACCCACCCTCCCGTCCTGGCACCTTCCCCTGCCACCGCAGGAATTGCAAAACCTGCGCCCACACGTCCTCCCTCACCACCATCCAAGGCCCCGAAGGAGCCTTCCACATCCAAAGTTTCACCTGCACATCCACCAATGTCATTTATTGTATCCGTTGCTCCCGATGCGGTCTCCTCTACATTGGGGAGACTGGACGCCTCCTTGCAGAGCGCTTCAGGGTACATCTCCGGGACACCCGCACCAATCAACTCCACCGCTCTGTGGCCCAACATTTCAACTTCCCCTCCCACTCTGCTGAGGACTTGCAAGGTAAAAACAATGACTGCAGATGCTGGAAACCAGATTCTGGATCAATGGTGCTGGAAGAGCACAGCAGTTCAGGCAGTATCCGAGGAGCTTCAGAAGTCCTGGGCCTCCTCCACCGCTGCTCCCTCACCACCTGACGCCGGAGGAAGAACGCCTCATCTTCCGCCTCGGAACACTTCAACCCCAGGGCATCAATGTGGACTTCACCAGTTTCCTCATTTTCCCTCCCCCCACCTTACCTCAGTTCCAACCTTCCAGCTCAGCACCATCCCCATGACCTGTCCCACCTGTCAATCTTCCTTCCCACCTATCCGCTCCACCTTCCTCTCTGTCCTATCACCTCCATCTCTACACCCCCATTCACCTATTGTACTCTTTGCTACCTTCTCCCCAGCTACTCCCACCCCCTCCCCCCCCCCGCCCCCCAATTTATCTCTCCATTCTGGAGGGTTCCTACCTCTATTCGTGATGAAGGGCTTTTGCCCGAAATGTCGATTTTCCTGCTCCTCGGAAGCTGCTTGACCTGCTGTGCTTTTCCAGCACTACTCTGATCTAAACCTCAGCAATTAATGTCTGGTAAAATAAGTCCATGAACTAGCAATTAAGGCCCTTAAGTGGTCAATTAACAGCCACTTAATGACCTCAACTTGCCACCTCCCATCACCAGCCTCCCTGGTAGGCAAGAAGAGTGGCATCTGCCTACTGAATTGCAGAGGAATGGGGGAGTGTCTATCAATTTGGAAATCAAAGGCGTGGACGGGGGCAAGGAGATAATCTCTGGGGGGGGGGCAAGCATGTGGCCTCTGAAAGCCATCACAAAACACACATCCCACGCTTAGAAAAGAAAATCATAAAACTATCCTTGAAATCTCCTTCAGAACTGAAGTCAGAATTGCCACCTGAGCCTTAGGGATTGGGGCTTTGCAGCTCAGTTCTGATTCTAATCCTGTGGAAATTGCAAACCACCATGAGAAAGGAAAGAAAGGAAAATAGAAAAGACAGAAAGAAAAAGAAGGGATAGGAAGGAAGAAAAGAAAGAAGGAACAAGAAGTCAGATACAGAAAGAATATTTGGTAATATTATGTAAATGAGAAGAGGATTTTAAATAATTAATATAAAAACTTGGATTTTAAACAAATATGTGAGCAATAAGTTTGAGGAAGAATGATCTATGAAATGATTGGTAAAGACTTTTACAAATTCAGACTGTATGACTTGTATCTTTTAGTATTAAATGATATTAAAACCTCATGTCAAAGATGGGATTTGTTGGATTTATACTATAAAGAATGGCCATTCAACCAAACTGATAATCATTTTATGCTTCACCTGAACCTCCTCACATCCAGAGATCTAAGGAAGAGTCACTGGACCTGAAAGGTTAATTCTGATTTCTCTCCACAGATGCTCAAAGACCTGCTGAGATTTTCCAGAAAATTCTCTCGACATGAGACATATAGGGTAATCAGAGAGTTAGATAGGATGGACAGTGAGAGCCTTTTTCCTTGGATGGGGATGGCTAGTACAAGGGGACATAGCTTTAAGTTGAGGGATGATAGATATAGGACAGATGTCAGAGGTAGTTTCTTTACTCAGAGTAGTAGGGGCATGGAATGCACTACCTGCAACAGTAGTAGACTCACCAACTTTAAGGGTATTTAATGGTCGTTGGATAAACATATGGACAAGAATGCAATAGTGTAGGTTAGATGGGCTTCAGATTGGTTTCACAGTTCGGCACATGGAGGGCCAAAGGGCCTGTCCTGCGCTGTAATGTTCTATGTCCTGTTTTTGTTCTCCTCCCATTCACCTCACTATAACACAATGTGTTGTTATTTTTCTCAATTAAAAATATCTAGCTTCCCTTAAATGTAACCAGATAAATTACTTCAAATTACTCTGTGATCAAAAATTTCATATTCTCACCACTCTTTTTTCTGAATTCTCTCCAAATGCTGGAAAGTGGGATTGGGTTTGGTGGCTCATTTCTTGGCTGGTGCAGACACAATGGGCCAAGTCTGCTCATTCAGTGCCAGAAATATTCCAAGATACCGTGATTCCAAAAATGGAAACATCTTCTCTATATCTATCCCATCCAACTCCTTAATAATCTTAAAGATCTCAATCAGGTCAGCCTTGTCTTTTTCCAAAGAAAACAGCCTTCATCATTTTTGTGAACCTACTTAACACCTTCTCTAATGCGGCTGCATCCTGATTAAGTAACCTCAAATTATAATTAACACATGTTCAGAATTACAACATGAATAAAAGCTAGTAGATCAACTCCCTCCCATAGCTCTGAATTATCTGCTGAATTGTGATTTTCAATTGATCAATGTCAATAATGTATTAAGATGCTTATCCAATATCAGAACATTCCAACAGGACATTTATCAGACTGCAGTGGAAGGCAGAGTCCAACTGACACAAGACTCTTACAAATGTCAGGAACTGAATTCTGGATCTTGAGTAATGGGACTGAACGATTATAACAATAGCAACATTTTACTGTATGCTGTGATCTATTTCAACATTCCCTCCAGAGTCTAGATGCACTGCACTGCACTGTTTTGACATGTGACAGGATGGAATTACAGTGCTGCAAATTTACAGCAAGTTTCCAGTGTGGACATATGAGCTTATAATGAAACTATACTCAGCCCAATCATCTCCCATCATCCCCCATCATCTAATTGCATTTCATCTGAAGACTATGGGCGGCACGGTGGCACAGTGGTTAGCACTGCTGCCTCACAGCGCCAGAGACCGGGTTCAATTCCCGCCTCAGGCGACTGACTGTGTGGAGTTTGCATGTTCTCCCCGTGTCTGCGTGGGTTTCCTCCGGGTGCTCCGGTTTCCTCCCACAGTCCAAAGATGTGCAGGGTCAGGTGAATTGGCCATACTAAATTGCCCGTAGTGTTAGGTAAGGGGTAAATGTAGGGGTATGGGTGGGTTGCGCTTCGGTGGGTCGGTGTGGACTTGTTAGGCCGAAGGGCCTGTTTCCACACTGTAATCTCGGAGGTCGCGGCCTTTAGCTCCGCCCCTCCGACTCGGCGTTGAATTTCTTCAATCTCACGGTCGTGCTTCTGCAGCGCGGCCGAGAGCGACTCCCAACGGTTTCTGGATTCGACAATAAAAGCATCGATCTTCG